>NW_004797446.1:71389-74590 GCF_000002075.1 Aplysia californica
CCCCCACTACAACAGTTTTAGTTTTAGTGCGATTTTTACGGCACTTGCTGCAACACAATAAGGTCATATAAGTACCGAAGATTAGAGGTGTTACAAGAGAGTAACAAACATAAAAAGGAAGGAAGGAGGATAAAAAAAAAAACAATAGATGTTTGACAGGAGAAAGCAAACCACACCAGAGCACCCGCCAACCACCCACCCACAACAACAAACATGGCGCGTCCCAAAGAGGTCACTGTAGTAACACAGGATAGTCAACTAACGTCTAAAAATAAAGCGTTCTTAAGGATGTCTCTGGTGAGATTTTGGTACTGCAACATGACAGTGGGTGCTTGGCGGGTGCTCTTGTGTGGTTTGCTCCTTCTTTCCTTTCAAATATCTATCGTCCCGAACTCCTCTCCTTCTTTTTTTGTGTTTGTTACTCTCTTGTAACACCTCTATTCTTCGGCACTTATTTGACCTTATTGCGTTGCAAGAGCCGTAAAACTCTTACCTTAACTAAAAAGCAACTTGACAGTCAGAGTATAGAATTTTAGAAAGCAATCTGAGGGCCGGGTCTTACTTTATTACCAGAATCCACCGAGTCTAAATTAAAGGTTGTCATAATATGGGAAAGTAATTTGCTCAGTATTCGCTCAGATGTTAGGGAGGTTGAAACTGTCCAGACAGAGCCTCGATCCGGATCCTGAACGAAACTCATTTTCTTAAGGTCAAAGACTGAAGTTTATAATCTCAATGTACAATTTGTAGCCTGTTTTTGTCCCCAGATATTCCACTGAAACCATACAAAATTATTTCAAAGTATTTCGTATAGTAATAACTCAAAGTAGGAGTTTTTGGGGTCGTAATTGTAAACACAAATCTGACTTACGTCTCAGAACACTTCTCGAATACAAGTATATCAGCTCCAAAGAGGTGGGAAAGGGGGGGGGGGGGTGAATGGTATCACGTACGCAATTTTGTCCGACTTTGCCTCTATAAGAATGGTCTATGATTACAATCCCAGGTAAGCACATCTACAGTAACGTACAGAATGCGATCAGGAAAAATCCTTGCTCTTCCGGTTCTTCAAGCGAAGAGTTAGTTTCTTCCAAATCGGGCCTTGTTTCCTGTGGGAGGAATCATCTGCCATATCAACGCCGCTGTCGCTTGATTCCGGAAACGGCATTGCGTCACCATGACGGGAGCGTAGAAACGACTCGTAAGAGCTATCGTTGACGAACCGCTGGTTATCGTCTGGTCCATCCGTGTAATTAAGTCTTTTCCCAGCGGATCTCCCCTGTGTGCCAATTTTAGAGTCGGCGTAACTGAAGCTCCTGACACTGTTGAACTGCACTGGCTGACCTTTCCCGCTGCCTTTTCGCTTCCCCGAGACCGTTTGCTGCTTGAAAAGAGAGTTCTTTGGGCTGACTTTTTGACGGGGCTCCGTTCTCGAGATACGATTGGACGACGTTGACAGTTTGCGAGCCTTCTGATTGGGCTTCTCGACGACCTCTATTTCCGTTTCATCGTCATCACTAAGAAATCGAGACAGGTCTTCCCCCTCGTACCGGGATGCCTTCAGAACAGGGTTGATCCTTCGCTCTTTCCGGAGTCTCTCTTCCTCGCCCGTGCCGTCACTGGCGTCCGTGTCTTCCTCCGTAAACGTCAGTGTCTTTTCGTCCTCTTCGTAGTCCGGTTCTGGGATGTGCACGCCTTGGGACTCCTGTTCCCCCGATGCTTGGACGCCTTGGGACTCCTGTTCATCCGACGCTTGGTGGTAATCGGGGCTGACGTGCAGTCCATTGGCTATTGGAAGCTCAACTCCGTTTGTGGGCGTGGCTAGTTCTCGGTGATTGGCAGTTGGGTGTTGAGGGAAATGAGTTGCTTCTTCCACGACAGAGTCGTCATGGTCTAGGGCATAGTTGATGAACTCGTGGGTTTCTGGGTCGTTTCGAGACGGAATGAGATTAGAGTTTTCGGAGTAAGCGAAGGAATCGAGGGAAGGGGCGTTCTGAAGTTGCCCTCTCGGCCCTGTGCTGACTTCTTCATGGTCTATGACGGTGTGGTAGATGTGCAAGTCATCTACAGAGTCTGAAACGTCCTTGATTTCATTTCGGTTTTCATCGCTTAGAACCACATTATTATCCAAATTGTCGTCATCGTTATCGCCCACAGTGCTGAGCACCATGGGTATATCTTTATCTCCAACGATGAAAGGTTTCGGCTTGGTAAGCACGGCCGCTGAGCTCTGACCTTCCGTTGGGATCGCTGGAACGGGCCGAGATTTCAACTTCGACTGCAGATTAGCCGTATTCAAAACAGCCGACAGACCGGCGTTCGATTCGATCAGATTGTCCGTATTCTCCGCGCTCAGAATCTTGGGTTTGTACCCGCCGAATTTCTTCATGCCCGGCGGCTGTGGCGCGAACGTCGTCTTCTTCCCCAACGCCAGCTGCGTCTGCTGCTTGGACTCCTGCCCGTCATAACTGAACACAGAGTTGTTGTTTCCCTGGGGGGCGGTATTTCCCAGCGGGTTGTTGTTGAAGATCTCGTGCACCCGCGGTCCCTTCGGCATCCTGAAGTCGTGTGGTTCACCCGAAAGAAACTAGGTCGAAGGTCATCAACCTCGCCTGTCCCGAAGCAACATGAACACAACCAATGATCTGCAAGGGGTTCTTCTCTTTCGATCTTTTAAAGTATCCACACGCACGTATAGTAAGTGAAAGAAATCCAAGAAATAATGACAAAAAATGCAGATGTCCGCGCTGGCTGTTGGTTGCCGCTGTTGTATGTTATCCAAGAAGTGAACACGTTAGAACACTGACCCAGAAACGTCGTTACGACTTGATTGACTGATGTAGCCGATGTGCCAAGGGTTTCTTGGAAATGCCGTCTCTCTAAAAATGTCGATAACAACCTTTTCTACGTGTGCAACAGGATTTTCAAAGGGTCAGTCCTGAAAAAGGAAAAAAAAATTCGATTAGAGATACCAATGTACCCTGTCAATAGTGTGTAAATCCTGATGAATCATTTTGTTAGAGTAAATGACATGTCAAGTAACTATGAGATTATAAGTAAAATACGATAAAGAACAAACAGATTATATTCACAAAGACATTCACTGAGACACATACACACGCGCGCACAAATAGAATTAAAATAAGGGGAGAGAGGGAGAGAGAGAGATAGAGAGAGAGAGAGAGAGAGAGAGAGAGAGAG
>NW_004797446.1:75090-75584 GCF_000002075.1 Aplysia californica
GAGAGAGAGAGAGATTGGGATAGGGGGTGGGGATAGGGTGCTCATCACAGATAGAATGTTGCTGCATGGTTTTACCTGGGCGCGTCGAGGCGGCCACTGTATCGAGAACAGTTATATTGACATTATATATTATATTGATAGGACACTACTTGGGCCTGATATATGGCCCTTATTGTCTGTTATCGACCCACTCAGTGATGACAATCCCCACTGCTTGTACTTGTGCCTGTGTCTATGCAGGCCTCAGGCTATTCAATAGGCCTATAAATATATCTTTTTTTCTCTTCTCTTCCCTTCTCTTCTGTTCTGTTCTGTTCTTTTCTTTTATCTTCTTGTCTTGTCTTGTCTTCTCTTGTTTTCTCTTCTCCCTTTCTGTCTCCCTCTCAGTCTCCCTATCTCTTTCAAGGTCTCCCTCTATCTTTGTTTTTCTATTTTGCACTCTCTCTGTCTCGCCCTCTGTTTGTGTTTGCGCGCTTGTGTGTGTGTGTGGGGGG
>NW_004797446.1:76509-80537 GCF_000002075.1 Aplysia californica
GTGCAGAGAAAAGACAAGACAGACTAAAATATCAGAGGAAGAGAAAAGAAGAAGGACCTACTAGTCTCGCCCTTCCAGCACCTGCCAATGTACTCTGGGTTTTGATTTTAGTCTTTGTACTTGTACGAGATTTACGGTAGGCCTACTTGGAACACAATTTAGGTAATATAAGTGTCCAAGATTAGAAGCGTTACTAGAGAGTAACGTAACATGCGGAGTAAAGGAGGAGGCTAAAGATGACAGATATTTGATAGATCTAGTTTAGTTTAGTTTTAGTAGAAGGTTTACGGCACTCGCAACTGCATAAGGTCATGTGATCGCCAAGGGGTGGATGTCAACAGAGAAGTTCTTTCAGGGAATCAAGCTTACTCTGCTCACCTCTTTTGCTTCACAAGCACAAAGTCTGCTTCGACTATCAAAGCACCCCGGAAATAGAGGGTCACAAGCGTGTGACAAACATACAAAAGTAGTAGAGTAAAAATGAGTGAAACAGGAAAGAAACAGCAGTTCCCCGTTGCAGTTCAAGCACAATTATGAGCATGACACTGATGAATCAGCACATTTACAATTTTACTGTGCATAATGTTAATGTCCCCCCTTTGAGAATGGCCTAAAGACACTCCAGTCAGTAGTACCTCCCCCTAGGGGGGGGGGGTTGTAGGAAAGAAGGAGCAAACAACACCAGAACACCCGCCGACCACCAGTATAATACCCGGTGCACACTGCTAATCGGATTCATTGGGCTGAGTCGTGGCCAGCCAGATTTTCCCTCACGTATGAGACAAAAGCAGCTACTGTTTTGGCACAGTTTGACTGATTGGACCGGCATCTTTGAAAAAACAAACGTCTTTGATTTGGAAGGCTGCACTCAAATTTAGTGCATAGACCTAGTTGAATTCCGACGTATTAATGACTTGTACTAGGTTTTGGGTACAAGCCAAACGAGCTAAACTTTAGACAGATCATTCAGCAGACACATAAGACCCCCCCCCCCCCCCAAATCCGTTTTTAAAACCTCCATATTGGCTAGAGATATCCCATTTGTTCTCAGTGAGCGTTTGATTAATTCCGGTCATTTAGGTCTGGACCGAGCTAAAAATCGACGCTGATCGATTTCCATGAGATCGCTGTCAGTTTCCACAAACAAACATTACTACGCTCAATCTATTTACGCAGCGTGGGAATATCAATGACCAGCGAACAGTAGCCTTTGCCCCGTCTATGACGGAAAGTCAGTCTGGCTCCGACTCAGTCCATCCGATGAATGCGATTGACAGTGTGAACTGTGCGTAAAGTAAGCTGGACTTAGGCTACCTTTACCATCAGTGGTGCCCTCCAACCAAAGATTCTCCACTACCTGACTGCTCCGTGGGAAGTGGCCATGCTGCGGGCCAGGGGTGGCAATAAAAGACAGTTTTGTGTTTGTCTAGTGGCGTGAACAAGGGTGTGAGTGTGGTTCAGAACCCACTTGATACATAGAGGAAACTCTATAAAACAGCGAGGTCTGTCACCAGCGTGGATGAACGCAGATGTTGATGGGACGGTAAAGGAAGAGGTGTGTGAGGTTGGGCTACACAAACATGGGTAAAGTCGGTGAAGTGTACACGTTGTGTATAATTTTGTTTGCTTTTTTCGGATGAAGTAAAGAAAAATAAAGACGAAAGAGAGAGAGAGAGAGAGAGAGAGAGAGAGAGAGAGAGAGAGAGAGAGACAGACAGACAGACAGACAGACAGACAGACAGACAGACAGACAGACAGACAGGGGAGAAAGAAAGTGATAGATAGATAGATAGATAGATAGATAGATAGATAGATAGATAGATAGATAGATAAAGAGATAGATAGACAGATAGAGTGAGAGAGAAACAGAGGGGGGGGGCAGGAGATGTAAAGAGAAGCACATCGACGCAATATAGGCCGTTCAGTGCAAGCAAAAGTCAATACAAACAGACAAAAACAACATAAGGAAGAAGAGAAATAAGACCAAGCAGTGGTCCCCTCTACTAACCACCTGCTTAAAAATAACCTAAGTAGTAAGACAAAGTACACCTAATTTGGGATAATCGAAAGTGGTAGGCTACGGTACTCATCATCATCCAGTGCGAGATCTGCGACTGACATAGGTGATCATGGTTCTCCATTCATTACTTTGCTCGGATGCTCTAAAAAAAAATCTACGTTTCCCTGATCTTTCACTGTTACCCATTTGTTTAGGTTTCCCTTCCCCTGCCTCGCTTGCCCTCAATTTGGTACGGTACTAGCTGAGCTTAAAGATTGCTCGTCTTGGTTTTCCGACAGGTAAACGTTATGTATGATGTGAACTTATGGGCAAGATGCTCTAAATAAAAGGGAACATATCATACAAAAATAAATTTACTTTTGTTTTAACAAAGAGAGGCGCATCGATATAATGGCTGTTATTTAGTGCCAGAAAAGGCGAGAACGATAGACAGAGACACCAAAGGGAGAGTGGAGAAGTGGGATTCGCGACTATTCTCCCCTCCCCTCCCCCTCCTCCCCTCAAATTCAACCGCTCAATGTCCTTAAAAAAACTATATAATGTTCTGACCTATTGTATACTGGCAACGCCTAGCTTGATTATTTGTTTGTTTATTTGTTTGTATCTGTGTTTGTTTGTTTGACTAATATAAACACATAGACACGGTCATTTAATAACATGTGAAAGGTAAGGCAGACGGACAGAAACAAAAGAGGGAAAGACAAGAAGTAGGGTCTACCCCCTCCATCACCCGCTCTGCTGCATTGATCATCAATTTGATGAGTAAAGTAAAGTTGTTCCAGCATCCGATCCGGACATTGGGGATTGCCTTGTTAGTGAGACAACTTCCTGGGCCTTCGACATATTGTGGTAGGGTGGCCAGTTCCTTTCCACGCCGCCTTTACTTCCACAACTCGAAGTCAGGCACCCATTACTGCTGGGTGGCAGGAGGGAGCGAAAATAAATTCGTGTCGGAACCGAGGCTCGAACCCAGACTCTCCGCCTCGGGGACAAGCGCACTAATCGCTTGATGAGTAAATGGTTCTAAAAACGGCTACAATTCGACACGTAAAAAAACATTGGTTTGACGCAAATTCTGAGAATTGAATAGCAGGAAGAATCAGACCACTTGAGACCTTCCTCTCATCAGCAGTACAGTGTAACTGAAGTACAGATGACAACGGATGTAAAGTAAACTACGTCAGTTGATTTATTAATTACCTGTACTAGGTTTTGGGCACAAGCTAAACGAGCTTAACTTTGGACGGATCATTCTGCAGACACCCCTCCCACGCCCCCCCCCCCAAAAAAAAATAATTAAAAAATTCCCTTTTTAAAACCTCCATATCGGCTAGATATTCCATTTGTTCTCAGTGAGCGTTTGATTAATTCAAGCCATTTAGGTCTGGACCGGGCTAAAAATCGACGAGATCGATTTCCATAAGATTGCTGTCAGTTTCCACAAACAAACATTACACCCAATCTATTTACGCAGCGTGGGAATATTAATGATCAGCGAACGTGACTCCAAAGCCTTTGTCGGGTGACACTTTCACTTTTTTTCTCACACTTTCACATGCTGAGCTGAATACCACTGGATTGATTTTATAAGTCCGATTTTTTACCTATGATTTCAAAGGATTTCAAATAATTTATATTATATTATCGAACTCACCAAAAGATATCCGCAGGCATTACAGCAATGTGAAAAAATGCACTCCATAGAAATAGAACGACCCAAAGCACATTGAAATTCAGAACAAAACAAAGGAAAAAGGGTTTCAAAAATTGTGCTATGGAATGAGGAACGAGCGGGGAGAGAAATGTCAGAACCATAGGCCAAGGGGCTAGAAGGCTTGTCAACAATGTTTGGTCAATGCTTGGGAGACGTTGACCTTTCCGCGTGTCGAATACGTGGCCAAATACAACATTACGTTAGCTGTGCTCTCTCTCTCTCTCTCTCTCCTTCTCTCTCTCTCTCTCTCTCTCTTTCTCTCTCTCTTTCTCTCTCTCTTTCTCTCTCTCTCTC
>NW_004797446.1:82344-83668 GCF_000002075.1 Aplysia californica
TCTCTCTCTCTCTCTCTCTCTCCACCCTCTCTCTGTCTTTCTGGTCTCCCTCCTACTCTCTTGTATCCTTCTTCCTAAATCATTCGAATTACCAACAAGTACTTTTGCTCGCACACCCTATCCTTCCACTTTTTCACTTATTCTTTCTTTCTTTACTAAACTTTTTTTCCCAACCTCCCCCTTCCTTTCATTCGCCTTTTCCGCCTTTCCTTCCTCCTTCCTTCCTTCCTCCTTCCTTCCTCCCTCCCTCCTTCCCTCCTTCCTCCCTTCCCCTCCGAACCCCCCAGAACAGCAAAAGCTCACCAGTTTCTTCCTCCTCTCTTCCAAACCTGACCCTCCGCCAAGACACATGCCCCCCAACCGGATTCATCCCAAAGTTAACAAACAGCGTCCCCCTAAAATAAATTATGATGGCTTTGCCTGCTCAGGACGCCTGCAGAGGCACAACACCAGCTTTCTTCAAGGTAAAAAGACACGGGCCTTTAATGTGTGGACAAAGCTAACACGGACAGTTCAACGTCAACGTATTCATGATGGAATTTATTGATTCTGAGGGTATTAACAGGGCAGTCTAACCCGTCAAATAGTTTGTTTGATTGATGTCTCTAAAGTAAAAATAAATACGTGTAACCTCTGGCATTAACTTTCTGTTTGGTTTGTCTTTTTGAGCCTCAAAAATTTACATGGTGCTTTATTTAAAAACAAAAATAAAAATGTGTTATTGAATTATCATAAGTTTTCTTTATATCAGTTCCTGTTTAACTTCACAAGGCTCGATAATAATTGGAAGAATCTATACAGAAAAGAGAAGAAAGTCATCGACCCTGTAAGTCTCAAGCAGGAGATGCAACCACTTAAATGGCGAAAGAGAGTAAATGAACATCTGGGCTCAAAAGCACATGGGTGATATTTACTTTGGGGCGCAGTTTTAGCTTTCCCCTTTCCCCCTTTCTTTCTTTTTTCCTTTCCTTCTGTCTTTCCTCGTTCCTTCTTTTCCTTTTTTCTTCCCTCACCTTTCCCTTTCTTTCCTCCCCATCCCTTTCTTCCTACTTCAATTTCCCTTCTGTCTTTCCCTCGTTCCTTCCTTCTTTTTTCCCTCTCCTTTTCTTTTATTCTTTCTTTCCCTCTTTCTTTCCATCTTTCTTCTTCTTTACCCTTTTCTCACGCCCAAGTGTTCCACTTTTGAAAACATCAGAGTGTGTCTACTACTAGTGTTGCAAACTGGCGCAAAGACCAAATAAACAATCACGTTGACAGGTCCTCAATAGACCATTTTTGACGACTCCATGGTGGGCAGAAGTACAGAAAATGTCACGACAGTTGT
>NW_004797446.1:85657-88303 GCF_000002075.1 Aplysia californica
ATAAGAGTTTTACGACACTTGCAACACAATAAGGTCATATACGTGCCGAAGAATAGATCATGTATTACAAGAGAGTAACATACACAAAAAAGAAAGAAGAGAGATAAGGACGATTGATGCTTGATAGGATGCTTGATAGGAAAGAAGGAGCAAACAACACCAGAGCACCCGCCAACCACCCACACACATTGCAGATTATGTGTTACAAGAGAGTAACATACACAAAAAAGAAAGAAGAGAGATGAGGACGATAGATGCTTGATAGGAAAGAAGGAGCAAACCACACCAGAGCACCCGCTAACCATCCACGATACGACTTCGCAAGGAGACAGGGGTACATACGTTCGACAGAATAACTTCGCTATTTTCCTTGACGGGAATCGAACTCTCTCCTTCCATTTGCAAAGAGGTCCTCTTGAAGCTACACATGCCGGCTAATTTTGCAAGGCGCATACGGTACCTCACTTACATTTTTCAGTTTCTTCTAACTTTAGTTTTCATAAGTGTTTTGCTGCACTTGCAACACAATAAGGTCATATAAGTGCCGAAGATTACAGGTGTTACAACAGAGTAACAAACACGAAATAGAAGGAGGGGAGATAAAGACGATAGATGTTTGACAGGAAAGAAGAAGCAAACCACACCAGAGCACCCGCCAACCACCCACTTACTTGTAACTAAAGCATCTACCATCGTGAACCTGAATCCAGGCTTAATGAGTAAAAAACTGCGGGTCTAAGCAATGTGCTTTGATCCATGCTTTGGACCCCCCCCTCCTCCTCCTCACCCTCTTCCTACTAGTGTCTTCACGTCACGCCTAGCAAAATACCAGTTTGTTCAGCGATTAACTTGCGCTTCCGATTCTAGTGCAGACGACAGAGGTCAAGATGTGCGAGGCATGCGCAATAAAGGGGATGGGCCCTTCGTGCGTACACGGCGTGTCTCCTTGATTAACCGTATGATTTAAACCCCCGACATTTTCACCTGGCGTCAATCCGTGTCGCCCTTTGCTTGGCTTTTCTCAGAGATCTCATTAAAAGACCCGGCTCACCTTAAAGCAAACGTCTTACAGGTTTCAGGGCTTGGGCCATATTTATGTAACTCACTCCTTCTTTAGATAAACTGGGAATTCAATGCTTTGGGTATTTGAGTCCGTGCCATCCAATCTGGACCGGCATCTATGGTGTAGTAGTTGGGCACTTCACCGTCGTAGGCAAAAGAGGTGAGTTTGATTCCCGTATGGGGATTTTTTTCATTGAGTATTTCCGTCTGTCTGCTGGGACGTTGTATCCCTTTCAGCCAGGGTTGGCCCTGACATTGTCCATTGTCCATTTTTTCAGGAAGCGACATCCTTGCATTCCGGACCCGTCCGTTGCTCTCTCCAAAATGTTGCTGAAGGTCTTTCTACTGGCCCAGACAAGCATAATCGAAGCAGTCTGCCTCTAGATCTAGAGTTGTATGGTCTAGATGTGTCGATGGAGACGGCAAGGCAACTCCTACAAACATTTTAGTTACAATTATATACCATATGATCCATTGCATTTATTGTAACTTTGACCAAGATTTAGAGGGAAACTTGCAACTCAACAGTGATCAACTATGATGTTAACTTTTTCATCTAAAATAACCACTCTGAACACCAGGTTCTATTCGTTTTTTTTTCTTTCTATAGGGAGAATGTAGACGAACAGTTACTAGGAAGACAATATTCTCACACCTTTGAGAACTCATCCATACTTCTTTCTATCGCGCTCGATCTCACTTTTTTAACACTATACTTTCCTAAAAACGACTGAATGTATTCTTTTTAAGCTCTTCAAAGATGCTACTCCCCTTTTAGTTTCGTTCATATGGATTGGATAAAGCTTCTGTCTATCTCAAAGAGGACTCTCCCAGCTTTTGGACTTAGCCTTAATAAGAGCCCTAAGTTTTAAGTCTCTCACATACAAATGCTCGTTACATGCACATACGAACTCTCTCTCTCTCTCTCTCTCTCTCTCTCTCTCTCTCTCTCTCTCTCTCTCTCTCTGTATCTATGACAGGCAGAATTGCACTGCAAGAGGAATCCCTAGATTGCTATTTAATCAATGTATCAGTTCATGATAAGGAATGTGTCATGTGTAGCACTCTCTGGTACCCACAGGCCGGTATGGGGACTGAGATATTCCACTTACGAGTATTTCTCATTTCAAGAACGTATCCACCTGCTATTTCTCTACTAATGCAAACAAATAATCTCAATTCCGGACACACACACACACACACACACACACACACACACACACACACACACACACACACATACATATATTTTCTCTCTCTGCCTGTTTGTGTCATGCTATCTCTCTGTCCCTCTCTCTCTCTGTCTCTCTCTCTCTCTCTCTCTCTCTCTCTTCTGTCTGTGTGTCCTTATTCCGACAGTTGTGATGCGATTTTTGCTCCCTTGATACCGTTTCCCACATTTTGTTAATCTTTCACTTAATTAAAATCTGTCCTCTTTCTGCCAAACCAGGACTGTCTCTTTCGCTAAAAACCCACACCTTAATAAATCAATGGATCTGCCTCTCCCATACAGCCCGACCAACTTGCCATCCATTTAGATGTCCACTTTTCTCAGAGAGAGAGAGAGAGAGAGAGAGAGAGAGA
>NW_004797446.1:88403-89612 GCF_000002075.1 Aplysia californica
CACACACACACACGCACATACACACACACACACGCACACACACACGCACACACAAATTCACACAAACACACACACACACACACACTCCCACATACACACACACGCACACACACAAATTCACACACACGCGCTCACATAAGCACATGAAAACGTTATCTAGATAACAGTAACAGTTAAACTTTTCATTTCCAATAGTAACCTCTGGGACTCATCCCAGAACTACCTTCACCAACCCCGCACACTTCCGGCCGACTAGAAAGTACCACCAACCCCTCCCCCTTCGCCCCTGGTCGATTTCGATAAATCAATACACAGACATGACCAAATTTCCATTCTGGAGAAAACCGCTTTACATAAAAAAAGGAGTTCCAATCAATCACACGAGAACATCCTTTCATACGAGTGGTTCCTCTGACAATGCTTAAATGGAGCGAAACATTCACCCACTCCAGTCTTGACATTGATCGGGAATACAGAAACAGCAACAACAACAACAACAACAACAACAACAACAACAACAACAACATCAACACCCCTTTTGCGGGTGGTTGAATGGCGCCTAGGGTAGGCCCTACTTCTTTTTTTTCCCACTGTTATTTCTGTCCATCTACCTCTTCCCTGCACTAAATGACAGTTATTGTGTTGACGTGCTTCTCTTTGCTCAAACAAATAAACAAAGAACGTTCCAATAAATGACACACGTATAGTGATTTTAGCCAGCACTTCAATGTAATCTGCAAAAAGATCATGTTCTCGGAAGCCATACAGTGCAGCTATTTTACTTGTTTAGAGCTCCATCAACCATACCACACGTCATTTCAAAAGCAGTATACATAGTGATTTACCGAAAGCGTAATATGCTACATTGTCTAAACGTCAAGTGTTTGGTAACGGTTCTAACTTTTCACAATCACGGCTACGTTTGACGCTCTTCGAGAAACAAAATAATTGTTTCTTACACCAGTTTGTTTCTTTCGTTCGCGTAAAAAGAAACACATCGTCACAATAACGGCCACTGAGTGCAAAGAAAACGCAGGGGAGATCGACAGAAAGAACACAGGAAAGAAAAGAAGAAAAGCCTACTAATGGTACCTCCATTCCACCTCCACCCCCAACCAACTGCTGTTACACCATGGTCAAAATATTGCTGTTGAAGTTAAAGCTCAACACTCTACGACAAACAAGACAGATGGAGTCGTTCCGATGACG
>NW_004797446.1:90749-92958 GCF_000002075.1 Aplysia californica
CCCCCAACAACAACAACAACGACAAAAACAACAACAACAACGACAAAAACAACAACAACAACGACAAAAACAACAACAACAACAACAACGACAAAAACAACAACAACACCTACCACCAACAATAACAACCGCAACGCGTACAAAAACGACAGCACCGGCGGTGGGGACAACGTCTACATTCCTGAACAAGTGACAAACAGACAGACAAATAAACAGACAGACAGACAAATAAACAGACAGACAGACAGACAAATAAATCGTTCGCCTTCAATAACACAATCGATAAATCAAAGTTCCGTCCGCGCCCTGGACCGCCAGGCACCCTCGGAGTGGACCCACAGCAGAACGGGAAGAAGATAAACAGGGTGTGTCACTCGGCCCTATCAAAGGGGCTGTATGCCGTACATAATGTAAACGGGTTGTTAGAATGTCGTTTACAACAACCGGGTTGTCACGATGTCTCTACATAAGCGCGTTGTGACAACCTACATCTAATGGGTTTGCGGTACAGTCGTTTACAGAGATAGGTTGTCGTCATATTGCCACAAAAAGGCGTTGTCCTAACGACAGTTAAGAAAAACAAAGGTTGTCGTACAATACTTCGAAAGATGTTGCCAGTGGACATTGTATAGGTTTAACGCGCTTTTTATACTGTTAGATTATTTCAGAGGCGGCGACTTTCAAATTTAACGGTCATCTCCGATAGGACAGAGCCAAACTGGCGGAGAGCCATAAACATTCTCCAAAACAACTTAAGTTCGTAGTGCTCTCGTGGAGAATTGAACCAGGGCCATCTACTCCTTTTCAGTACGATAACAACTGAACTGACGTCCTAAAAGAGGTTGTCATATTGGTTCCTTAAAAACGATTGTCAAAAAAGTGACTCTGGAGATATCGTAAATCTAAAAAAAAAAAAAAAAAGAAGAAAGAAACCCATGTACAATACCGTAAAGCATACTGTGGCACACACCGGCCGTGGATATGGTACTACGCCATTCGTTTCACATTCTTTGTTGCGTTGTAGATCTACAAGAAGGGAAAAAAAGAGCAACGAAGCGCTTCGCTGAATACCAGTGTTAAATAACGTATGCCTCTAACGTTTTAACGCAAGTGACCCTTCCTGGCCTTGAAGCCTTTACTTTTGGTGACTCCATTTCTGCCTCTTGTGGCCACCTTCTTTTTTTTCTTCTCCTTTTAATTTTTCTTTTTTTTTGTTGCTTTTAGCACGCAGCCGTCACAGTTGGCTGGTTAATGATCCCTGGGACCATTTACCTCTTTCAACGTCGCTCGCGGTTTTTGTTTACGGTCTATCCATTTTTCCTTTTTCTCGTTCTTTTCGCGTTAACGTCCGTGCTCTTTACTGCCCACCGGAGTCTTCCACTTAGTCTGGGGGTATAAAGAAACATTAATATCTCGTACCTTTGAAAGGTCTGTATGGTCAGTTGCACAGAGGTAACGCAAAAGGTTCAAACAATCTCTTACATGTACTTGGGAAAGAAGCCCAACCACCGTTGATCTCTGTACAGATTTGTTTTGCTTGTAAACGTTTTACGCCCGCTTTGATGTGATTTAGATGATTTAGGAGCTGGGTGTGCTGCGACTCTGTCTGTAAGGGCCCAGAAGTGTGAATGGGATATAGTACCCAAGCAGAAAGAAGGGGCACTCACTATACATGTGCTAGATTTCCCCAATCAGGATTCAAAAGTAAAGTAAAGTGTATAAGTTTAACGCCCCTCTCAACACTATTAGGTCATTATAAAAGACTGGACCTCCGAGTTTAACGTTCATTTCCTATATGACTGTTGTTATTGTTATCTATGCTGTTGTCGTCGTTTTTTGATGGTTTGTTATTGCTGCTTTGACTCTGCTAATGCTGCTGAAAGTGAACTGCGTCCATCAACACATTTTATATAGTTTAGGAACCGGATAGCTAATCCAGACTACATGAGACAGGAAGACGGAGAAACACTCAACAAAATATTTTTTCTTAACACGGGCATTGAACTCCTTTTGCATGGAAGGCGAAGTCTAAACATTACACCACCGACCACGGCAGTATAGAGGAATTGGTCGCTTTTAAGCTCAAAGGGGCTGTCCCGAAAAATGCTGTTTTGAGAAAACTGAATGTAACGTTTTTGCCCCTTGTTCGGTTCCTTTAAAAAAACACATCAAAGACAACATTTGTCTCAATTACCAAACAAATATACAC
>NW_004797446.1:94268-95187 GCF_000002075.1 Aplysia californica
TAGATCTAGACCTTATAATTTTTTGCTTCTCTCAAGATTTATTGCCCCATTCCATTAGAGCGTAAATATAGTAGGTCAATGACTTTTAGTTGATATTAAAGCACCGGCCTAGACGGTCAGAGAACGGTTAGTGTAAGAACGTATAGGCACCGCCGATCATTCCTTTCATCGAAAGGGGGCCCAGCTAATAATGTTTATTTGTCTTTATTAAAAAAAATATTTAGTGCACTGACAAATCAAAATCCAGGTTGTCTGTAGTTTTTAAAATGTATTCTGTGTATAGTATTACAACAAATATGTTATCCGGGTCGGGCTCAGAATCTTCTCTGCTATCTGACCCACTTTGAAAATAAAGTAAGAGGTAAGAGTAAAGGCGGAAGAAGGAAGAAAGCAACAGAGACCATACATCAAAGTAAATAATTACACATGTACGAGCACGTGCAGACGCTTTAGAATCTAGTGAATTATTCCACCTTTGAAGGGAAAAAAAGAAGGTGTGGGGGGGGGGGGGCGACTTCCAGATGAGTCATTTAGTGTGTCGATCTGTGTTATATTGTCTTAACACGCCACTGGTCTTGTGACAAGACGGACACATCGAACGATGACGTAGGAATTCCTCCTCGCATGTTGTGCGTCACAGCTGAGAAGTTTCTCAGGCAATATTCAGTTCGCTCAAGATTGTTTGCCGACTTTTGCCTGCGTCTTATTAGGTAGATCTAATAATAAGGGTATTTTTGTAACCGAGCGAATAACGAAAAGAGTAGCTCATGCATGCATGGGGGGTAAGGAGGCCGCCGTTCTTGGGGGTTTTTCAGTGCGGAGATTGAAATGAAAAACCGACGGGCTTTGATATAATATTATTTCCTTCCCCAACACACACACACATACACACACACACGCGCGCGCGCACACACACACA
>NW_004797446.1:95287-96437 GCF_000002075.1 Aplysia californica
TAAAGGTGCTACAAGAGAGTAACAAACACAAAAAAAGAAGGAGGAAAGATATGGACGATAGATGTTTGATAAGATCGAAAGAAGGAGCAAACCACTCTGGAGCAGCCGCCAACCACCCGCTAATAGAGAGTGAAGCCCGGCATCTGTGGTGTAGCCGATAGACAGTTCCCCATTGCATACAGAAGACGTGACTTCAAATCCCGAGCAAGGAGTCATTATTGTCAACCAGTATCTCCGCCTGTCTGCTTATATGCTGTAGATCTATCCCGCCCCTGATAGACAGGTGCAGCAGCCCGCTTCCCAAATGATCTAAATTGTGCCCATTTTTATTTTGAAAGGGGGGGGGTGTAACCTTGTTGTTTGTTTTGTTTGAGTAGGTGTTTTACGGCACTATCAACTCAATTTTGGTCATTTGGGCGTAACCACAGCTAAGATTACAACAACAGAATGGAGGCGCCGGAGAGGCTGACAAACATATCTGAACACTGCTTGAACAAAACTCGAAACCCACTCACCTTTATCATAGTTATCCGCACTAACATAGGAAAATAATCCTTCAGATAATATCCCTTGTACTATCGATGTAGCCTAATTCTTCACATTTTTATACGTATGACCAAAGTCATAACAACAGGCTTTACATGTCCGTTGATACGAATCGCTCCGAATTAGTACCGAAGGAATGAATCACAGCGTTTTATGACCCTTTCAAAAGTTAATTTTAAACAGAAAACAGATATCAAACGATCCGAGTACACTAAAATATGGGTATGTTTCTTTTTGTGCCCAACAATCAAGAAGGCTTCGACAACAGTTAGTCGTGTAATAAGTTCCCAATGAATAAGACCTCGTGCTGACACCTTCGCCGCTGTGTTCAACAGGACTTACGACTGTCGCAGTATGAGGTAGAGACAGAAAAGACGGGTGAGGGAGAGAGAGCGGGGGAAATGTGTCTTGGTGTGTGAGAGAGAGAGAGAGAGAGAGGGAGAGGGAGAAGGAGATCAAGGTGGGATCGGTTCGTTAAAGGTTCAGTTGTGCTTGTAGCACTGGAGCGTGCGAAGGGAATGCAGGACATTCAGCCCCAAAGCACACGCAAGGGTATAGTTTGCTTTGTAGTTGAAGGAGATAGATAGATAGATAGACAGAGATA
>NW_004797446.1:98998-101857 GCF_000002075.1 Aplysia californica
CCCCCCACCCCTGTTGACTTTTGTTTTTTGTTGGATCTGTTAGACATGTAAAATCGTCACCTATGGGAACGAGCAGCAGAGCTAACGATTTCTCCTCAAGAAATACATTAATTAAACAAGTCGTTTGTATCTTTTCTTTCCAAGAAGAAGTTACAAGAGGAAATACATGGTTAGAGCTTGTCTTGTGGAACTGTCTGGCATTTACAGAGCAGGTGGCTAGAGCATCCACAACCAACCTCTGGTGCATATATACAGTCAAACCTGCTATAACGACCACCTGTCCAAGACAATCAACTGTACAAAGGCCACCTGTACTTTTTTACCCGTCTTCCTCTTGTTTACTTGTTGTATGTACTTTTCATCTTGATTTTTTTTTTGGTGCGTGTTTTTTTTTAAAGACTTACACTTCTTTGACCATAGCATGACTATCGTTTCACCGACGTCGTTTTTTATTTACTGCAACATCTTCAAGAAGATATACACAATGAAAGAGATTGTAAAAATTCAAATAAATTTGTCACGATCTTTTGTTTATTGGATTTATTATCAGTTCTTAAGAAGGCTTTGGTTATCGTTTCATAATATACTAAACCATATTTCAGAAGAAATACAAGAGGAACGACATTGTAAAACGTCTTGTAAAGTTGTCTACGCTTTATTTCTGGTTGCTTTACTATCAGGTTGGTTTGTTTTTTTCAAAGTCTTTTCTACTATCGCATTGCTATCGTTTTATCGACCTCTTCTAATTTACTACACTGTCTTCAACAAGAAAGACAAGAGGAAATAAATAATAAAAAGTCGTATAAAGTAACGGACAGTCCCTATGGCTTACCGGCTTTGTATTTGTTCAGTGTCACTTGCCGACAGTCAGATGGTCATAAAGAGCTGTAAAGACCGTGAAGACGATAGTCAATATCCCAATCGATCGTTGACGTGAGACAGTATCTAACCGAGTCAACAGCGACGCTTGTCTCTCCCCGGTGTCCTCAGCTGGCTCAACAACAGGCTAAGATTTACTGCCCGGGAGGTCCTGTATTTGCTCCACGCCTACCAGTGGCCCTGTGGGTGCAATACAACAAGAATTAGGTCCTAACATTTAGTACAGTGCAATGGGGGTACAGAATAGTATAAAGTAGAACAGCACAGCACAACACAGTACAGCACAGCAGGGCACAGAACAGCACAGCACGGTACAACACAGCACAGCAGGGCACAGCACAGAACAGCACAGCACGGTACAACACAGCACAGCACAGCACAGCACAGCACAGCAGGGCACAGCACAGCACAGCACAGTACAACACATAACAACAGGGCACAGAACAACACAGCACAGTACAACAGGGCACAGTACAGTACAGTATAGAACAACACAGCATGGATTTGACGCCCCTTTCATAACTGTAAGGCAAGGTGATCTTAAAGCCAAAACCTACGGAAGCAACTCAGGCAAGTGGGAGGAAAGCCCAAGCAACCCAAGTTCAAGACTTAGACTAGGGGATATCATAACAATCTTGATATTATTATAAGTACATTATATGCACATGGCTGGAAAGAATTCAACAAGACAAAGGAATTTTAAAAAATTATTCAAATGTCTTTATTGGTTCCAAAGTTATGGTTAATTGAATGTTAGAATATTCTACAAAAACAATGAACATTTTTCATTATCAGAACTAATACTAATCAAGGAATGGCACAGACATGTTCCATTTATGAAGAAAAAAAATGTAATTTTCGCGCATGGACTGCTTAATACTATATAAAACCCGCTCCACTTGGCATTCGAACAAGGGTCATCAGTAACCCAGTCCGAAACGATACCTTTTGAACTAACGGCACGACCAGTAACAGTGCAGTCAAAAATTCGTGGAACAACGTATTCTCTAATATCTCATTAAAAGGTGAACAATATTTGCCAACCATACTTTGCACAGCAGTTTGTATCAATTTGCCTTAACTTAATCATATTTTCCCCCAACAATTGAGGCTACATTAAAAAATAGGTTTCTTCAGAAAAACTTCGTCTTGCGGAAAATGGGATTGTTCACAGCACTTCCAGCTTCTCACACACCTTTTGCACACATATATGGCCTACGTCACAACTCACCAATGACACTTTTTAGTGGCTTAACTTGTTATAAGAAATTAATTTTATAGAGAACACTTTCATTGCACTAAAGGTTCTCGAAACGTGCGTTCATGCGTTCAATTAGCATAATCTGGCAATTAGAAGAAAAAAAAGACGGACTTGCTTTTAAAAGCAATATTGCACCAGCTGGAAACCTATAAAATCTGTAGAAAACAACCACTTGGATTTTTAATTAGCGTTTATCAAGGAACTTCCTAGAATACAACTAACATGTGTTCACAAAGATATTGATCTATTAAAACAAAATTGATACAAGTCACTGTGCAAAAGCTTGAGAGTCTATATTCAATTATTGAGGAAATATTTGACAAGAAGTTACGCCACGAATTTTTGACCGCACTGTTAGTAGTGGTGTGTAGACACTGAAGTAAACGAACTGTTCTGAAGTATTCTATGCTGAACTAACTTAGTATGATGAAAGACTTGTAACGTATGTTGCTAGGATGATTTGTTGTTTTATGTCAGTTTAGTTAGTTTTAGTAGAGGTTTTACGGCGCTCGCAACTGCATGTTTTACGTCAGGCTGCTAAGAGGAGCTCTACATCGATCGTAGCTTTTATCTTGCCTCTGAAAGGAGAAGCATAATAAACACAGGTATACGAAAAGAAAAAAGAACCCAGTCAGTTGTGGCTGTCCCTATATCACCAATAAAGCCAGCGCTGAAGGCAATGTTGTTCAGAATCCATTAAGAAAATACAAGAGTAAGAG
>NW_004797446.1:105514-107832 GCF_000002075.1 Aplysia californica
CACACACACACACACACACACACACACACACATTCTTTCCCAATTTATTCCACCTACAACACCAATCACGTGCCGTGCGCGCACCACTATTATGATACTTCAGACGGGTAGTGTTGACATTGTCAAAACTTCTAACGATGTCTACCCAACCTATTTCTTCCCAGGTTCACTGCAAAGGGTAGGAAAACATTCCCCCATTGACCATTGGCCACCGACAACCCCCCGCTGTCAACGAGTCAGTGGACAGCCAAAACACCACAGCGCGGGCGGAGAGGTCAACCGAAACATAAACGGCACATTTCCGGAACTTCGAGGTCACACACTCTCTCACGTGTCTGGCACATTCGCCAAACAAAACACACACCATTGCGGTGGATATGCTGGGAGTAGAGCTGGACAAATTGCAAGATATATAAATCCGGTTAACCAGTTACTTTTTTCATGAGGGATCACTGATTTATTTATGAGATTGTAGTCCACATCGCGAACCAGTAACCAGTTTTTTCCCCTAAGCCATTGCACAGAGCGGTTTAGGGGAGGAGATGACAAAAAGGGGTGAGGGAGGGGGGGGATTAAAAAGTAGGAGACAAGGTGAACGATATCGGCACATTATTTCACTACTATCATGCAATAATAAACTTTCTATTCTCACGAACGAATACTTAGCTTCCTGTAATTAATGGAGCTAATGAAGGAGTATTAATTGACAACCCAAATCGAAGTTTAACTTCACCAATCACCATTCGCCATCGGGACCAGACGACACGAAAAGTTGGCTTAAGATCAGTTCCGAGGTAAAGAAATAAATAGTTACCTTACAGAAACGCCCCCTTTTGTCAAGATCGTAGACACATATACTCTTCAGCTATTGACGCTGTGATATTTAACTGCTTTAATCCCCGAAAAGATAAATAACACCGGACAATACGCGGGTACCTAGTTACTTGACAACACGGCATTCCTGGTATCATGTAACAACATTCCCCATCCCACTTTGTGCAGCGTGTGTTGTGGAGAGTTAAGGGCTGTGTGTTATATTTGCTTGACTTAGTGGCTGGACATCTTACTGAGACTCACTTTCTGACGGTATGGCACGGTATTGTATTGTATGGTATGGTGAGGTGTGGTGTGGTATTATGTGGTATTGTGCGGTATGGTATGGTATGGTATGGTATGGTATGGTATGGTATGGTATGGTATGGTATGGTATGGTATGGTATGGTATGGGTTACACATTTCTTTCAACTCCACAAGGTTATGTACGAGGCTGGACCTCCGGACCTGAAGTCAATCTACGGTACGATAACCACGTCGACAAAGAACCTTGCTTGCTAGTTTGTTATTTGTTTGTTTGAGTAAACAGAAGTTCATCGACACAATAATGGTCATTTGGTGCATGGAAAAGACAAAAAAGTCAAGTGAAAATAACATAAAGAAAGAAATGAAGTAGAACCTACCCCTGGTGCCATCAAAATCTCGCGCATAGAGAACCTTGAAAACTCTCCAAACAACTTTCGTTCAACGACACCTCGTTAACCCATTGACACAAGGCCACTAGTCTTACCTGCTATCACTTGAGCTGACAGCGCGCCCAGACTTTCTGTCTAAGTTTTTGCTAACAGTGAATGTCATTGTAGATCTAAGTAAGCACAATCTTATCCAATGTGACACATACACTCTTCGCCAGGCGGGGTAAAGACGTGAGTTTGATTTCAACCGGCGTCGGCAGTCTTGTGGTCCTGCGACCAAGCTCATAATCTTAGACTGTCGGGTCGGGGGCTTGAGCTCCGTCCGACGTTGCGTCCTTGAAAAAAGCGCTTCCATCAATTTTCCCAATAGGCTTCGTCCTAGTGGAGATGGATGTTAAATTCGGAGTTCCGACTTTTGAATAGCCTTACAAAATTACAAGAGACACCAATACTATTTCGCTCGTATTTTTATGTCAGGCTGGGAAAGATATACATGTACATGTAATTCTATAGAACATTGCCGGCTTTCTGTTGCGATTCAGCATCCTTGCCTTTATTGATTTGGGAGTTAGGGGCGAAACAGTCCGTTCACCGAATAATGTGAGCTGTATCGGTGAAGGGAAAAATACTTCTAATATGATAACACGCCATGTTGGCATGTGAATACTAAAAAGACTTGTTTTGCAAAGCATTTACTTGACAGGATTTGGACAAACTGATTGACAGACATCTTCTCACATTCTACCACCCCTCCCAGCTTTATAAAGATTACCAGAGCTATAGTTTTGCACCACCCATGCCCACTGATATGAGCACATACTCTCTCTCTCTCTCTCTCTCTCTCTCTCT
>NW_004797446.1:109891-117353 GCF_000002075.1 Aplysia californica
ACACACACACACACACACACACACACATGCATGTATATATACACACAAAAACACTCTCAGTCCCATTCACACATACACACAGTCTCTCACTGTCACTGTCACTCACACTCACACATTCTCCCAAACGTCCGTCCTCTAATTCTGCCCATTCAAAGAACCCCACCTAACACATGCATGTATAACACACTACTACATTGTGTACAATGGGTCTGGAAGGTGAACCGTCAGGAAAGTCGTAACCCCATTAATCTCTTCCAGGATCAATTTTCAGGCACAACAAAGACACCGGAGGTTCTTGTCACACAGAAGATAGGACACATCCCCCCCCCCCCACACACACACAAACTCACAAACACACACACTTTTACTGAGACAACTGAACTGCATGCCACAGCAGTCATGAAACACATACTATTAGCTGTTATCGATACAGAGCAAACAAGGGCAGTGGAAACATTGAAAAGCTGTGAGTTTGAAAGTCACAGAAGAGTTAAGCTGTTTAAGTTTAACGCCCCTTACGATATAATGTACGGCTATTTATGTAGCTGGACTCCGATAGGACTAAACCATAAAATGTGTAGAGAGCCTTGAAAACGTTTAGTTTTAGGCAGAGTTTTACGGCACTTGCAACACAAGGTCACATACGTGCCTAAGAATAGATGTGTTACAAGAGAGTAGCATACACAAAAAAAGAAAGAGGAGAGATAGGGAAAGAGATGTTTAATAGGAAAAAAGGAGCAAACCACACGAGCCATCCACTTTAAAACTCTCTTAACAACACGTGCTCAAGAACGTGAAGCCATCTACAGTATAGCCCACAGAGGAGAAAAAAATCTATTGAGGAAGCAAAGAAGTAAATATAGTGGTACATCAAAATGACAAAGTTCTAGCAGACATTTTTTGGCCATTTTGATTTATTAAGACCGTGCGTTCAGAAACCAAAAGTTCCATCTGCTCTATCAAAGTCGTAAGGTTATTCAGAGTCGTTATCAAGATATTCAAAGAATTACTTTGCTTTCAAGAAAGCTTGACATGTTGTGAAACTCAAAATCTTTTAACGAGAGATCTCTCAAAAATATATACTGAGCAGATAGAACTTTGCAACTCTAAGGAGGAGATAAGTTACTCCAATGAATGGAATGTAACACGCCCCCAGCTACACGATTTAGAGGATCTAATAAGGAATTATAGGCTGCTTTGATCATGCCTGCTAGGCCATCTGGGGCTGAGCAAGGTACAGCTTCCCAGGGAAAAAGAAGGAAATACACAATATAAAGCTGTCCCCGGAGCTTTATGCACCCCGCATAATTTAGCAAAGTTTGATCATTTTTTGCATAATTTCTGATTATTTTCCTTTATCATTCTTTGTTAAAATTAACAGAATCGCATAATTTCACATTTTGGGCTCAGTTTGCATAATTTCTTTTTTTTTTTTTCACAAAACCGCGGGGGGCAGATAAAGTGGACTTCTTCACCTGACGATCAAACTCACAATGGCTGTATTTTTCCACAATAATGTAATTCAGCTTAGATAAGACCAGCGCGTTAACACGGCAACGGCCATTCAGTATTGGGGAAAAGCAAGAGAGACAAACACAAACAACAGAGGGAAAGAAAATAAGAAAAGGAGCAGGACCTACTAGAAGAGCGCTTCAATTCCTTCAACGAAGTGTTATAAATATTCTCCCTGAATCACAGGAGCTACACAGTGAGGTGCTCCATATTCAGGTGGTATCACGTTGGACAACAGAACGGACGGCCTTGGTTCGAATTCCCAACAGGGCGTTCTTGAACTTAATGAGTTATTTTGGGGAGTTTTTAAGGCTCTCCACGCATTTATTTTTAGTTTTAGTCAGAGTTAACGACACTTGCAACACAATAAGGTCATATAAATGCCAAAGATTAGAGGTGTTACAAGAGAGTAACAAACACAAAAATGAAGGAGGAGAGAGAAGAACGATATATGTTTGAGAGGAAAGAAAAAGCAAACCACACCAGAGCACCCGACAACCACCCACTCCACGCATTTGACTTGGTCCTGCCGGAGTTTAACCTTATGGTCGGAGGTCTCGCCTATTAAATAACCTGACAGGATTGAAAGGAGGCGTTAAATCTGTACAACAACAACAACAACAACAACAACCACTGCTGCTCAGTGACCTCTAACCGACTTCTTCTAACACAAATCAGCTACATTTACATAATCATCATGCTCCAGGATCCCTGAGAGATCCTTGGTAAACAAGGAAAGACTAAGACTACTAAGAGCAAAAAAATCCTCTTCAGTGCTGCTACATTTTCACCACCGCGACTCGGGAGTGGTTGCGAGGTAACATTCGCCGTCTGCTTTAACCCTTTAGCATCAGTTACAAGCTGGCGTATGTACATCTGCGTGTATCTTTTGTGTAATGGATACAAACGGAAAAAGAAACTAGATTGAGCGTATGCCACCAGTTTTGCCATGGTGAAAAAGAAACCTCACGGGATGTCCCTCCTACAGGCCACTCGCCTTGCTGCAGACAGACACCCGTGTCTCCCTGCGACAACCCCCGGTACAAGCGGAAGAAAAAAGTAAAAAGTAAAGTAAGAACAAGAAACGAATGACAACGCTATAAGTAATCGTATTTTAGAGCAGGGGAAAAAAGCAAGACAGGTTACAAAAAAATAATACGTTACATGGGCAGTACAGGAGGTAAGACTTCTCCATGCCTGTTCACTGCACTCAACTTGAGAAATTATGTTTCCAGATGGTATCAGATGTATCATAGATATAATGATATATTCATTTGAGACAGACAGAAGAATGAATGATGTGTTTCGGGTAACAGGCCAGGAATGTTTAGTTTGCTAATGTTGCTGTATTACACCCTCATTGGCACACTTTAGGTACTCTGGGGAGGCGGGCTGCTCCGACTATGTCTGAAAAAAAGAATGTCAAAGGGCATAGGTTTTACGCCCCTATTAACACAAGTAGGTTAATACTACCTCGGGGTTTAACGTCCATCTCTGAAAGGATCGAGCCAAATAGGAATTTTGTGTAAGGTGCCTTTTCCAGGGACATAATGTCGGGTCGAGCTGAGGCTTGAACCCCTGAACGTCTGTCACGACCAACATAACAAGTCATTTCAGACACATTCACTTAGAAAAAAACCAAAAAAACCCTGCGATGCTTGATGAAAACATTTTCGTCATATGGGAACCGTGTTCAAATCTTTAGGTTAAAAAAAAGTTTTTAGAAAGAGTTTTACAGTACTTGTAACACAATTAGGTCAGTAAGAGCGAAAGATTTGAAGTGTTACTAGAGAGTAACATACGAGAAAAAAGAAAGTGGGGAGATATAAGGACGAATACGATATATATTTGATAGGAAAGAAGGAGCAAGCCGCAACAGACCACCCACTGACCACCCACTGCTCAAGTCTTTTGCCTGCAAGGTGAAGAGTCAAGTAATAAGACCGCACGGACGGGTAAACCATAATGGAATCACAAAAGTATTTGAGCTTTTTTTGGAATGCATTAATTGTAAATGTTTTACGCCTAATCAACACTTTTTATAAATAAGAAGTACATACGTAGCAACGCAGCATTACACAAACACGCCATGTCTCTCTCTCTCTCTCTCTCTCTCTCTCTCTCTCTGTCTCTTCCCCCCTCTTTCTCGCTCTACCTCCTTTTCTCTCTGTATGACTCATTTTCTCTTCGTCCCACTCATACTCTCACACCCTCTCCCCACTCAAGAAGAACACAGAATTTTAATAAGTGCGTGCAAATTAAAACTGTCATTTTAAATTCACGGTGAAAAAAAGAACAAGCAACCAGAAAACCCAAGGCAACTCGTAGCAATTTGATCTTCTTCAAGAAATTATACATCAGGCTTATCTCGTTTCATTCCAACGTGCACCAATTTCTTTTCATGTAGTTTATCGTGGTTCCTTCTGTCTTAATTCCACCCTGCCTCTAGATAAATAGTAATATAACCAAACATTGCGCACTTAAATTTTTTTATTTCAAGTTGACCTCACAGCTGTTGCTCCCACGGTTAGCCGAAGTAATTTGTCTTCAATATTTTTCATTGAAATTTCTTCTATCTCCATTTCACTCCATCACAAGATAAATCAAACACTCTGCAATTTGCTGCACTTTGTTCGATTTGTTCTCACAAATTTCGTTCCCACCGAAAGTCAAAGCAATTTGTTCGTCATTTTTGGGGAGTTTCGTTTTTGTATCCCTTTCAAGAGATAAAAGGAAAAACTTTGTCTTGGCCTTGGCCCTATAAAGAGTTAAGCACATACGATCGAGCCCATCATCGCATTTGTGTTTGCCAGAGCAGAGCCACTGACCGGGTAGGACCTTCCCCGCTTGCACCCGTTGTTTGCCCAAACTGTGTACTTAAGGCATTACAGGAGAATTTCATTAAAGAGAAGTTGACGTAAACCGGGTAATGGCGACAGATCCCAGAGGATGTGAGGAGGAGATGTTGATGTTGAGTCAGTGTGCATGTGTGTGTGTGTGTGGGGGGGGGGGTTGTGTGTGTGTGTGTGTGTGTGTGTGTGTGTGTGTGTGTGTATGTGCGTATGTATGTGTGTGTATGTGTGTGTGTGTGTAGTGTGTGTGTATGTATGTATGTGTGTATGTATGTATGTGTGTATGTATGTGTGTGTGTGTGAATGTGTGTGAATGTGTGTGTGTGTGTGTGTGTGTGTGTGTGTGTGTGTGTGTGTGTGTGTGTGTGTGTGTGTGTGTGTGTGTGTGAGAGAGAGAGAGAGAGAGTGAGGGGGAAGAAATATATAGTAACGATAGATAGACATATAGATGAGAGAGAGAGAGAGAGAGAGAGAGAGAGAGAGAGAGAGAGAGAGAAGGGGGGGGGGGGGTAGAGATTGGCAAACAGATTACACACTACACACTAAAGCTATAGCAAAACCCTGAGGTAACACCATCCTTCCAGCAATTCGAAATTTAAAAAAACAAACCATAATGTTGGTCACGTGACGTTATCTGTAAAGCAATTTAATTGTTAAAAATGCAACCCCATAAGCCCACGAAAATCTTCGTTAAAGGCAAACTTTAAGACTTTTCTTAAGGAAAACATGTTTAGCTCGTGGGCAAGATTGTGGGACCCACACCTAACTGGAAAGGGGCTCTCGTGGCCTAGAGGTTAAAATGTTCGCCTCTCATTCAAAAGTCCCGGGTTCGAATCCGGGTAGAGGCAGAAACATTTTCTTCTCTAAAACTGAATCCTTTCACCTCCTTTCCTGCACTCTAGCAACATTCTGTTGTCTGCTTTCGTCTCCACTTTCTGTCCCCACCCCCTCACCTCTTTGCCCCCTCCTCTGGGCTCCTGACTCTTTCTGCAGCTTTTCCATTGCTTCTCCCTGGCTCATTATTACTGCTGTCTTTCAGCCATACCCCTGATCATCCGGTTGGAAAGATCTACACCTCGCCTTCTCGGACAAGGGCGAACAATCTTGGAGGTCCCGTGTGCAAGTTGCGCACGTTAAAGATCCCTTGGTGGTCCAAAATCGAAAAGAGTAGGTTTCGGCTGCCACCCGGGCAAAATTTAAAAATTCCTACCAACTGAAAATGTTATGTGTATCCCGAGCGCTCATATGACCTTATGCAGTTGCGAGCGCCGTAAAACACTTACCAAAAATAAAAAACAACAAACAACAATAACAACAACAACAACAACAACAAAAAAGCTAACCGGAATCTCGACTGGTCTTGATGTAAGACGTCGACCGGAGTCTGTGGCGTAGTCTTTAGGCTCTTCACCTTGTACTTGTATTTAAGACACGAGGTCGAATCCGCAACGCTTGAGAATTCTTTTAACAAGTGGGTGGTTGGCGGGTGCTCTGGTGTAGTTTGCTCCTTCTTTCCTATCAAACATCTATCGTCCTTATATCCCCTCCTTCTATTCTGTGTTTGTTACTCTCTTGTAACACCTCTAACCTTCGGCACTTATATGACCTTATTGTGGTGCAAGTGCCATAAAACACTTACTAAAACTTAACATTCTTTTAACAAGCCTTTTTTACGGATAGAAAGAAAAGCAAATAGGGACGATGTTCTTCAGTTTGAGTTAGGTATGGCAGACAGACAAAAACAGAAGAGTGATAGAAAAGAAGTAGGATATGCCGTAGACACATTCCAACCACTCGCCTTATCGAGTATCCCCTTCCTTCCATTGTGTTGTATTGCAGATGGCCTGGGTGGTCTGAGTAAACTGGGCTGAATGAATTAAGCAACAACCCTTTCAAATGATCTAAATTGTGTTGATGGGGGTGTGAAGCATTATTTGTTTTATTGTTTTAGTAGGTGTTTTACGGCACTTGCAACACAATAAGGCCATATAAGTGTCAAAGATTAGAGGTGTTACAAGAGAGTAAGAAACACAAAAAAGAAGGAGGGGAGATAAAGACGATATATGTTGGATAGGAAAGAAGAAGCAAACCACACCGGAGCATCCACAAACCACCCACTGTGTGAAGCATAAATAGCAACAATTAATAAAAATAACAATAAGTTAGACAACACGACATACACGATAGACAAGGAGACGCAGAAAATAATATCATTCAGTCTTACCAAGCAGGAACTTTCACGAACATGCCCGGGCGAACAAGGCTGTCCTGATTAATCACAATCACTGCCCGAAAAGAACACACGAGAATATCGGGAAATTGCCACTGGACTCGCGTGACTTAAACAGAAGATCAATGTTATAGAAAAATCCACCAATTATGTGCCTTGCTCAGAATCGTGAACTACTGAGCTAGATACTATATAGAACCTGACGAAACAAATGCGATTATAGGAAAATGTCAGTGCAGCTCCATCCTTCTTTCTTTCTTTCTTTCTTTCTTTCTTTCTTTCTTTCTTTCTTTCTTTCTTTCTTTTTTTGTCTCTTTTTTCCTTTCCTAAATGAATTTATATGCAGCTTGTTTGGTCGCTTATATGACCTTTTGCAGTTGCAAGCGACGTAAACGTTAACCAAAACTGAAACTAAAAGTCTATATAGCTTTCTTTCGCCGAAGTCGAATTGCAGTACCCAGAAACTGTGGGCTTGCAGAGAGCTCATGCAAAACTACGGTGCAGAAGATCTTGATTTGAATCCCCAACAGTGATTTAAACCTGTGAGTTGCTTGAAGAATTTTCAAGGTAACACACCCATAATATGGCTCGGCTTAAAAGAGGCTAAAACAGCACCTGGACAGGGATGGCTGGTGCCTCTATAAATAATTCATTGATGGTCAAGGCCCTATAAAAGAAGGACGTCCAGTTTAGAAGTCCTGTTTCTTACAAAATTTCGTACGTTTGTGGTAGGGTGAAAGTCGCATCATACTATCATCAAAATAAGTATGGGGGCTCTCTTTAAGGTGTTGGCCTCTCATTCAAAGGTCCCGGGTTCGAATCCGGGTAGCGACCGAAATATTTTCTTCGCTAAAATTGTCTCCTTTCA
>NW_004797446.1:119474-121028 GCF_000002075.1 Aplysia californica
CACCAAATATTGAGGACACTTTTTTAATTGGCTCAAAGAGAGAAGTGGCCCATCTTGTTATGTACTATCTTTGCTTGAACTAAAAGGTTTTAGATTCCGTAGCCCATCACTTCGGAACCACTTTGCGAATCGACCAGAAGATCATTATCTCACGTTAGCTCACATTTTTTCCTAATATGGTTTCCGACAAGTGAAGAAAAAACTTCGGAAGAGTGGACTCCCACAGGCCTTTGCGTTTTCACACATTTGGCTTGCTTTCGAAACTCCCTATTCTAAAACTGATGAACGCTCTTCGTACCCAAGGGAAATGTTCCCTCTTTTTATGTAAGTGTTTTTACGGCTCCCAGGGACACAATTTAGGTCATTTAGGAGCATCGCTTCCGAACTTTCCCTGTCAGGGCCTACCCGGGGAATGAAAAGGATACACCATGCAGAAAGACCGACATAATGGATTAAAAATTTCCTCCTCATTCAGGAATCAAAATCAGGTTTTCTGCGTGCCACAGTGAAGCGCCTACCGCAGACGCAAGTAAATTATGTGTCGCGACGTGATGGAATCCCGCGCTCGTCAATTTTTGGTCATATAGATCTATGGAGTTATTGATATCATCTTGTCTTGACTTTTCATGAAGAAAAAAAAGTTGATCTATCTTGAATTGCAGTCGAGATATTTGTGATTGAAGGTGGTGGGGTCGCCTGGTGTCAAAGGAAAAAAAATGACGAGAAAATTATGGCCGCCAACGTTTGGTGACTTCCAAATCTTGAAATTCTTTGGTAACTACAAATTTACATTCTGTGTGCCCTTGATTAACGTTTTCCCGGAAAATCCACACAGAAATATGTTTCTAAATGGACATATAAGGTATTGAGCCCCCACCACACCTCACCCCACCCCACCCCCCTTAAAAAGAAAGATTGCCCAACAGGCGGGACAAATTGTCAATTTCTTCGATTTCATTATTAAAATTTCATCGAGCACCTGATGTCACCACGATGCCTCACAAAAATGTTCTCTCAACTTCTCAATGCCGTGTCTACTCGCCGCAGATCTCAACTGCCTACGTGCCATATCACAAAGAATAGAAGAGGCCACACAAACCTCTCTTTTTTCCTTTCCCTTTCCTCTACCCTATCAAATCTATATCACAAGAGACATTACAGACATCACTCACTAAAATAAATGCGAGGGCATCATTATTTAATAATCCTCACAGATTCTATCAATGGCGGGTCGATGCGTTTTTCTGTTCTCATGGACATTTTAATCTTCAACAGACTATTTTATTGTTGGAGGGGACAGAGGAATTCTGCGTGAAACCTCGTTACTTTTCATGTTTGTGAGGAAAATTGTCGTTCTCGGGGCCCATAAATGATGATAACGATTTTTGAGGCTGAAGGTGCAATAAAAACTTTATATGAGCACTGTTTGCGAGGAGGTATGATGCTGTGAACCCCCAAGGAAGGTGGCAAGCAAGAAATGAATGTTTGATTGACGAGATACAGAGCTCTCAATCTCAACCTTGTTTTAAGTTCATTTTTGTAAACCCCCCCTCC
>NW_004797446.1:128641-131649 GCF_000002075.1 Aplysia californica
AAACTTTTAGGACTCAGGACTTGTTATATAAAAAACAAAACAACATGAGATGGATTATCCATTTTATGTGATCAAGAGAACAGGACTTATTTCAAAACAAATAATTTTTTAGATAAAACACTTGGACATGGGCTCAATGGTGTGAGAGCAAGCAAACGAGAGTCATCCACTCCACAGCCCAGCAAGGTACAAGCTGAGCTAATGGTCAACACACACACGCACACACACACACACACACACACACACACACACACACACACACACACACAGGCGCGCACACTCACTTGCTCACCCGCTCACTCACTCAGTCACCCACTCACACAAACATAAACACACATACACCCATCCCCCCCCCTCCCCCGACACACTCTTGGGCTGCTAATGGTTCCGGGAGGATTACATTTGTCCAGGTTTGTAGGTTAGTTTGTTAGCTCGTTGAATACAGAAAAGCTTATCGACTTCCAAACGAAACGGTCGTTTAACACAAGGGTCGAGTAAGAGGAACATGCTATACATAACTGAGAAAAAGAAAAGAAGGACCTATCAGTGGCGCCCTCCAATCACCAGCTTTCCTATTTTGTACTCTTGTCAGGTAAAAACAGAGGGAGAAAAAGAGCTCCTAGTGTAAGAAAATAAAGAGGTTCGGGTTATTTGAAAAGTAATTTCACAATCCCAGAAAAATCAAAACACCCCGCTGACGATACGCTCAAGACCTCCAATCCCAACCATATTATTATTGTTCCTAAAATTTCACCACGCTAACAAAAAACCCAACATTCACGTATTGATGGAAGTAGTTGTTTACTGTTCAAGTTTAGATATCTTAACATTTTTTCCAATCAATTTTTTGCCATGCAATGCCGTGATTCCCCCCCCCCCTCCTCCTGCTATTTCATTCAATACATTAGAATAAACGTTGAAAGAAACGACAGAAAAAGCAGCACTAGATTCTATATCGTAAGGTAGCAGGCAAGTTGGAAAATGACTCAAACTTCTACACATATTGATTTCCAGGCTGTCTGAGAAACATGACGTATATAATAAGACAACTCATTCAACCATATCCGTTTCTTACTCATTATTGAACACACACCACACAGCTGTCGCCAAGCTTTGTCCTCAAAAATCAATACTATACCACTCTTACGTCTCTAAATCACCGTTTGGCTGACCACAATTACCAGACCAGATCGTGGCTGAGATTGAGACTTTAGACACTTGAATGGTGTGGGTTAGTTATGAGAAAACAATAAACATACCTTTGGATGGATAAGTAAGTCATCGTTTCTAGGTCTAGCCTAATACCTGGTACAGTATATATTATCCAAGCAGCAACAAAGACAAAAACGAACAGTTTAACCCATTCCCCCCCCCCCCCCCCCCCTCCTGGGGGCATGTGCTACTGACTGAAGTGTCTTTAGTCCATTCCCAAAAAGGAGGGAGGGGACATTAACCTTCAGGAGCCGATGGCTTAATCATCATAATTATGACCTGAATATAGAGCGGTAGAAAGTCGACCACCCCCCCCCCAACCACCACCACCAAAAAAACAACTACAAACATATCAACAAAACGAAAGAAATAGCCTACCCACCTCTCAAAAAAGTAAATAAAATATTAAGGAAAAAACCCCCAACAAGCCTTGAACATTTACCCCGAAGAAAGCTATATCTTCATCAAGAGACCTTTCAGGAGAAGAAATCACTAACATAAAATATATGTATTATTCCTATTCTGGCATTTCTTATGTAGGCCTACAGTTTTAATCTTAGCTTCACCACAAGACGCACCCTATAGTGAACATCTTCATGTTAGAAAATATGATATAATATATCTCTAAATGCAATACTCTAATCCTATACCATCGATAAATGAGCCATGCCATAATTATCTGTCACCTACAAACCCTTGAACAAGCTATGGCGCAAGACTTTACTAAGCTATCATTAATAGTTTATACTACACTAGCGCTGACTATGATGCCAGTTTAGTTTTACGGCACTTACAAAACAAGGAGGGCGTATAAGTGCCGAAAATTAGAGCTGTTACACGAAAATAACATACAGAGCGTTAAGAAGAGAGATAAGGATGATAGATGTTCGATAGGATGAAAGAAGGAGAGAACCACACCAGAGTGTTTGCCAACCACCCACCGATTATGACACTAAGCCGTTACAATGATTGAGCTACAAAAGTACCAACTTACCCTTAATCCAACACACTGTGGCTGCTTGACTTAATCCGTTTCCTCCTTCTTGACGTCGAGAAGTATGATCTCTGGAGGTTTTTTTGTTTTGTTTTGTTAGAGCGTAGAAAGATATAAACGAGAATATTCCAGCCCAGGGAACGCTTTGGTGACAAGAATGTTCTTACTTTCTGCTCTTTCTCAACGGGTGACCAAAATCAGGAGCCACTGAAAAGTCACCATGTTCCCTCGAAGACAGTTTGACTGACAGCAATTCAACGATCTCCTTGCCGGCCCCTTGTGAGAACCAATACCCAAGTGTGCTCTGCAAAGAAAATGCCACGGCAGTCTACTAGTTTTACGCAATTCTCGACAACTTCATCACGCAGTGTATAATCCAGTATTGCTGCAATATTTGCAGTGAAAATAACCACGTCTCACTGTGTGACGCACTGTCAGATCACACACACATAAACTGGGGGACTTGGATCTATTTCGCAGCCCTTGATCGCCCGGGCGTACGTTCGGGAACACAAAACGAGTTGTTTGAATGGAGTGAATGGGGTGTGTTGTGGTGGGAGGCGGCCGTTGTCCCAGAGAAAGCGCAGTTATAATGCGACACAGGGGCAGGTGAGATTCCACACGGGAAAACGTTGTGGTTGAAGCGCATCCAGAGAAGCAAAAGAAACAGCCCTGGGCCCTTGATGCGGGGAACAAGATACGGGAGTGTAGTTTATTATTTCGTGTACATGCACGCTTCTTCTTCTTCTTCTTCTTCTTCTTCTTCTTCGTCTTCTTCTTCTTCTTCTTCTTCTTCTTCTTC
>NW_004797446.1:135162-136848 GCF_000002075.1 Aplysia californica
ACACACACACACACACACACACACACACACACACACACACACACACACACAAATACACACAAACATATTCTCGTGAAGGGAAACAACCTTAAACAACGAGGTACTTCTATATTGTCAGAGTTAGTCTCCTTACATAAGAAGTCGAATAATTTGTGTCGATCTTTCGTTGACTGCGCGCTCTCTTTGTCTGCCTATCCCTCCGTCTATCTATTTGTTTGTCTTGCGTAACATCCGTCTTAAGCCAAGCGACAAAATTAGCTGAATTTAATTATAGTATGATATGAAGGGTAATGGACAACGAGCGATGTACGCTTCCATTATGCTAATGTCCAATCTTCAAGGGGACAAACTGCTTCCACTCTGCCTATCTGGGCTAACCAGGGATGAGTCGGATGCCGCGTTCCTGCATAAAGACGGGCACTGTCGAGAAAACCCTCCCCTCCCTTCTAGAGGAATCGAACTCAGGTCATTTGTGTGCAACGGTGAAGGGTCTGGCTGTTATACACCGCCGCAGACGCCAGTCCGCGTTTTTAAACAGGGGAGAAAGCCATTTTCATTATGCTTCTATCTTGGTTTTATGACTACACAATTAAAATTAAGGAAGTTCTGAGCTTTTGAAAATTATTGCGTTGTGATCTAATTACATATTATTATGACAAAAGACATGGTAATCAATTACTCCATAAATATTTACCGTATACCTCAGCAAATCAAACTGAAGTTAGACCGGCCAGTGAATATTGACAAAAATTAATCAGATCCACCAAATTTTAGTTAATTTGAAACATACACAAGGCGTTATTTTTTTGCCTCTCTTGTAAAATTTTATTTTTAGCATGTACGTTTTTCTGTCCTAAGAAGGTAGAGCCTGAAACATGCTCTCATGAAAAATTAAGAAAACAACAACGACAACAACAACGACAACAAACACATCCAAGAGTCTTTTTCGGAGATTAAAACCTTCGTCATATCCATTGTAGTACACCATGATACCAGCTGAGGTATTGGTGAGCCCACTTTTAAAGAAAGTATTCTACGCCTACATCCTGCTTCGACCCGCCTCTCACAGCTAACTCCGGCTCAGAAGGATATAATCCCAGGAGAAAGATCGTAATACTCGATAAAAACTCGTCCCTCACGGGGATCAAACACAGGTCTACTGCGTACGGTAGCGAAGCGCTTATAACTGCTACACCACAGCTGCCGGTCCTGCCCAACTGAGAATTTCACTTGCCTTCAACTACCTCCTATAAACAAAGAGAAAACAGAACACTTTCAGTGCGTTTAAAGTGGTTTCCTCAAGCATCTAGAAAATGTGTGCCTTTGAGAGCACATCTTCTTCTTCAGATGTCAGGTCTGGAGCAGACATTGACGATCATGGCACCCCATTCTTTCCTGTTGTCTGTCTTCTTGATCAGCTAGGTTTTCCTATTTGTGTTATTTCGTTGTAAAGTTGTTCAGGCCATCTATGCATATTGTTCTTTGCCTTCCTCTGCTCTCTATCTTTCCACACAGCAGCAGTTTTGCTAACCCATTTGATCTATTTATGTAGCCAAAGAATCTCAGTTGTTTTTTTACACTTCTGATTATGGATCTTTCCCATCCTGCCATCTGAATCACTTCTCTTTTGTTTTCTTCGTTATCCACAAAATTCTCAGTATTCTCCTTTAACACCATGTTTCTGCC
>NW_004797446.1:136967-138624 GCF_000002075.1 Aplysia californica
CAGTCGTCTCTCCGCGTCCTTGTTTAGAGTACAGTTCTCGTATCCATACACATCACAGTGTTCAAAACCTAGACTTATTTATCAATTCAGAATTCAACGCTCACAAGGAAAACATTCATAAAACATAGTCATGAAAGGCAGAGCATTGCTTGATTCGACAAAAATGAATAAAAACCTTACATAGTGCAGCAGCACCAGATAAAAAGATAATTGAGAGAACGAGAGGGACGGAGAAGAACACACATAAAGGCTATGCAGGTTCTCGTTTGCATTCTAAGCGTTTCCCCTTATGTATGTACCCAACAACTCCTCACAACTTATCATTTAAATGCATCCATGCATTCACTTCACACGTCCGGAACCTAGAATAATTTCCAATCATCGTACAGCCTCGAAATATGACGTCACACGACGGTAAAGAGAGATGAACGGGCGAAACTTGCCTCATTTGCATAATCGCAGCCGTTCGACGAAAGGAAATGCTTCTTGTGTACGCGAGGTCAAAGGTGACAACAATGTTTTTTTTAAAAAACCTTCGTTCTGTTTTTGGATTGCCTACTGTAGAATTTTACAGGCATTGGTCTTTTTGCTTTTGTAAGTGTTTTACGGCGCTCGCAACTGCATACGGTCATATGAGCGCGCGGGACACACCTAATATTCTCAGTTGGTACGAAATTTTGAATTTTGCCCGGGTGGTGGCCGAAGCCTACTCTTATTGATTTTAAACCACCAAAGGATCTTTAACGTGCATAACTTGCATACGGGCCCTCCGAGATTTTTCGCCCATATCCGAGAAGGCTAGGTGTAGATCTTTCCTACCAGAAGATCAGGGGTGTGGTTGAAAGACAGCAGTAACAAGAAGCCAAGGAGTTGCAGTAGAAAGACAGAAGAAAGAATCAGGAGCCCAGGGTAGGGGGGTCAAAGGAGATGAGGGAGTGTGGGCAGAAAGAGGAGACGAAAGCAGACGACAGAACATTGCTAGAGAGCAGGAAAGGAGGTGAAAGGAGACAAATTTAGAGAAGAAAATGTTTCGGTCACTACCCAGATTCGAACCCGGGACCTTTGAATGGGGCACGTCCCTTGAAACCCTTCCAATTGGTTCACAACATGGAAAATTGCTACCCAATTAACATTACCGTAATATAAATCGAATAAGAAATATTTTGCCAAGTGTTGCTAGAAATTACCGAGGTAACTAACGAGGGATGGGTTTATAACAGCGAACCAAAATGCCGCTCCCACAGAATGGTGACCCCTTAAATATGCATACTGGGTCAAGTGGGGGACGTTGAATTTACTACTACACCCCCCACCCTCGCTCTAAATGAGGATGGAAGTTAGATCTCCGTCTCGAGATGGCGAATTGCCAAACCGCTATGCCACGGACGCCTTTTCTTCTTTAAAAAAACCCAAAAAACTGACTATCGGATTCAACTTTCTCACCTGCGAAGGCTTTTAGTTCGACGCTGATTTTGCCAACGTATTGGTCCTTATCTCAGGCATACTCACATTATATAGTTACGAAGCGGTTTTTTGGCTACCTACCAGTTAACCCCGCGCACACTAGAAACATTTCCACTTGTCGCACAGCTGCGAGTATGCAAATGAGGCAATTTTCACCCCGTCGTCTCTCTTCACGAATTGACGCCATACTTCG
>NW_004797446.1:138724-141569 GCF_000002075.1 Aplysia californica
TATATATGGTGACGGGAAAGAAGCCACATTTTTTAAAAATGATAACAGTTAAAGTAATGGTTTATCTTAGGCCGACGCTTTGAACTCGAGATTATTCCAACAACTGCACTGGAAATGACGAGGACATTCAATTCTTACTTTTGCACTCTGAAGTACGGTGGCTCTCAAAAGGAACTGTTCAACGCGATTGTTCTGTCTGTGTGACCTTGTGCAGGTTTTTTTTTCAAGAGAGTGATCTCTTTTATAAACTGAAAGAACACAAGAACAAAATTGCGTAATTAATTGTTCAAATGTGAGAAACCACAAGAAAGAAAAAGTATGCATGGATCTTAGTCTGTCGTCATTATCATCACCATCATCGTCATCATTAACATCAGTTTCATCAGCAGTGGCAGCACATGCACGTATCAAACTCTATTAAATAAGTGAGTATTTTGTTGCTTTTTGGGGGGTTTTTTTAAAGAAAAGAAAACACATAATTGCGTCTGCTACTGACCAATCTGATGTTGATAAGTTGTTGGTTTCATCTCGCCAGGTGAGAACAACCTAACTCTTCGACACGATTGTTCTGCCTGTTTGACCTTGAGCCGTTTTTTTTTTTTTTCAAGGTAGTGATCTCTGTTATAAACTTGTTTGTATAGAAGCTTACTCCGTGGTTTACCCCTACTTGATACCTCGATGTGTGTTTTCTTTTCTTTAACCCCCCCCCCCCCGCCGCCAATAAAATAAATTAATAAATAAATAAATAAATAAATAAATAAATAAATAAATAAAATACCCCCTTGTTTAAAAAAGTTTGTTATGTGCCTGTGCTGCCCCTGCTGATGAAACTGGTGTTAATGATGACGATGATGGTAATGATGATGATGATGATGATGATGATGATGATGATGATGATGATGATGATGATGATGATGATGATGATGATGATGGTGATGATGATGATGATGATGATGATGATGATGATGGTGATGATGATGATGATGATGATGATGATGATGATGATGATGATGATGATGATGATGATGATGGGGACAGACTGAGGGAAAAAAATTATTAAACACACGCCAAGCACACTTGACTTTCCCTTCATTTCCACAAGGCAAGCAGAATCGACTTCGTTTAGTTTTTAGTAGAGGTTTTACGGCGCTCGCTACTGCATAAGGTCATATGAGCGCCAAGGGGTTGATGCCAACAGAGAAGCGCTTACAGGGAATCAGGCTTACTCTGCTCACCTCTCTAGCTTCAACGGCACAAAGTCGGCTTCGACTATCAAAGCACCCCGGAAATAGCGAGTCACAAGAGTGTGACAAAGATACAAAAGAAGTAGAGGGAAAATAACGATAGTAAGGATTAGGAAAGAAAAAGCAACAGTTCGATGTTGCAGTTCAGGCACAGTTATGAGCGTGACGTTGATGAATTAGCCCATTAACAATTACAATTCTACTGTGCTTAAGAACTCGAGATGTTAATGTCCAACCCCCCCCCCCCTTTGGGAATGGCCTAAAGACACTTCAGTCAGTAGCACTGCCCCGGAGGGTAGAATCGACTTAGATCACTCAAGCGAACTTTTAGTCTAGTGGAAAACTACTTCCTTGTTTCAAGTATAAGACTTATATATGATACATGTTAATCACCACATGTAAATGAGGTAGAAGATTCATGCAATTATAAAGGTCTGAAACGTTTCCATGTGTGCTTATTTGACTAGATTCACACACAATCATTTTCTGGTCAGTGGCGGTGGATGGACCAAAAAACGGGTGCGGCTTAAGCTGCTTCCACTTTTTCCCCATTTTAAACAAAGAGCTTTCCTTTTTCAATCTGAATAATGGCGAATTATTAGAATCATTACTCGGAAGGCGGATCAAGTCCAAAGTCATGACATAAATGGCCTCAGGGGTGTTGTTCTTGTTGTGCATTCTTAGTGTCCAAATAAATACCGCCTTCCTTATGTCCGAGCTCCCCCCCCCCTCTCTCTCTCTCTCTTTCTGTCTCTCCCTCCCTCTTTCTCTCTCTCTCTCTCTCTTTCTGTCTGTCTGTCTGTCTCTCTCTCTCTCTCTCTCTCTCTCTCTCTCTCTCTCTCTCTCTCTCTCTCTCTCTCTCTCTCTAGATGGCGTCGGTAGCCTAGTGGTTAGGCTACCGGACTCGCCCCAGGATAATATATAGACCTTTTCCTTCGAAGTAATGAGAAAATTATAGTTGTCCGCTAAAAGGCAAATAAACAACCCCGATTGAAAATGTACAACCCGAATGTTGATGTATAAACATCACGAAGAATTACTGGCGCATATCATAACGTATTAATCGAATATCAAATAATTTCCGTCTTTCTCTACCATGAAATTACCTTTCCAATCACTGCTAACCGGCCTCACTCTGTGTTGTAGCGGTTAGGTGCTTCGCTGTCGCACACAGGAGACCCGAGGTCGATTACCCGTTGGGGAATTTTTTTTTTTTGCTGTCGAATATCTCGGTCTTTCTGTTGGAATGTTGTATCCCTCTCAGCCCGGATTGGCCGTGGGAGGCAGAATCGGAAGCCCACTTTCTTACGATCTAAATTATGTCGATGGGGGCGTAAAAACTCCTACATTTAAAGAAGAAAAAAAGATTCCTGCTGGACCCCTCGTCCCCAGCTTCTGTGATGCAGGCAAAAAGTGTGAATTCAACTACAGGGCAATCTATTTTTATAGATTAACTTCGGCTTTCTGCTGACTAACATGCTGTGTCCTTCACAGTCTAGATTGGTCCTAATAGATAGGGACGAAACTGCCCGTCTTTTAAATGATCTAAATTACATCGATTGGGTGGATGGCGGGGGTTGGGGGTTGGGGTGGGGGTGGGG
>NW_004797446.1:141783-152785 GCF_000002075.1 Aplysia californica
GTGGGGGAGGGGAGGGGAGGGAGAGGTGAAGGAGAGGTAAAACAATTTTCGACCGTCCATCTCATCGATGGGTGTCATCGATAAAGGGGACAAGGGAAATCATTTTGATGAAATAGTCCATTAGGAAGTCATTATACTTAAATACCGTGTACTTAGATTGCTATTACTATAGTGAAGGTAAGTCAAGGTGGCTCACTTTTGCGATTCATTTCAGCTGCCGTCCATTTCCGTCTCTGGTCGATAACAGCACAGCGCTACCCAGAAACAATACTGGCGTATGTTCAAAATGCCCGTTTTCTTTATGAGAAGGAAACGACAGTCTACATCAGCAATTTTTTTTCACGATTTAATCAAAAGAAGAATATTGTTTTATTGATCCCTCCTTTTTTATCCCAAGTACACGATGATACCCGCATTGCCTGGTTGATCGCGGTGATAAAGGTATCTTACAATTATGAAATGTCGACTTACGACAGTATTACCTGGTTACGATCGGTCGTCCTACGTGTTACGATGAGGATGTCCATCTGGACACACTAAAAACGTACCACCCACAGAAAGGAGTGCCCTTGGCCGGAAGTCATATTTCCGAGCGGCACCTTGGTGGTTCTTGTTGGACATTCAGAACAAAGATGGCTGGATGCCATTAAGACATGGTCACTCATTATCCCAGATCCGGTGAGATTAGAAAAGGTGCGGTGCATATTCAAATATGTCGCCAATTTTGGATACGATTGTAGGTATATAAACGTCGATGCATGCAATACTGTCCAGACCTCAGGTTGGCATTCAATAAGGTAAGACACGCTTACATTTGTGTGGCATCGTGGTGATATCAGGTGCTCGTCAAAATAATGAAATTGAAGAAACCAACATTTTTCTCCCGTTGAGCAATTTTTGTCCTTTTTTTGGTTGTTGTTTTGGGCTCAACGCCTACTATGTCCATTTAAAACACACTCCTGTGTGGATTTTACCGGGAAATCGTTGAGCAAAAGCAATAAGATATAAATGTGCAGTTTTCAAGGATACTACAGCTTTGGAAGTCACCAAACTTTGATGGGCATTTTCTCACTAACTTTACTTCCAACACTAGGCGACCCTCACTTCCTTCAATCGCAAAAATCTCGATTTCTATTCAAGATAGATGGGTATCTTTTGCAACAAATTCAAAGTTAATTACCTGGCGTTACGATTTTACCAGTAAGTCTATACTTTAACTTCTAGGAGCCGCTTGTTGGTCGGGGCAACTTCAGGTTTTCTTTCCTCTCTCTCCTCGTCCTTCTCCTCTCTCTTCTTCACACCCTCTTTCATCTCCTGGTGCCCTTCCTCTCTCATCTTGCCACTTTTTAAACTCTTGACATCTACCTTTAAAGATATCCTCACTACCTACTTTCAGTACAACAAATTTAACTCTTCATAGACGTAGCGGACATACTATGTGCGACAGCAGACCAAAGGCCATGTCGTTCCACACCGGAACAAACATACACAAATCAGAAAGACCAATTTGTATTTTTCATAGTACGCATTTTGTTGCCTGTTTTTGTAAGTGTCAAATATAATACAAACATTCGAAAAGTCTGTGCGAATAACGTAGTCATACTTAACCAAAAACAAGCAACTATAAACATTGCGTCTGCAAGCGTTGTCCTATTGCCAGAATGCGCGTCCTCACAGACTCGACTCTAATAAACATGGGATGCTTATTATATCCAAACGTATAGCTTTCTTAAAGTCATGCAGGTGAAAGTAAAGTTAAAGCACGTTCACTTTTGTCTGAGCAGCGTAAAAATAAATTCTATTTCACTTATTAATTTGCCTATGCCCACGAAACTGTATACGACACTTCAGCGGGCTACCGACCAATCAAAAATAATTTTTCTAAAACCTTTGACCCAGTAACAAAAAAGTTTTTCTCTTTAGGTCCAATTTTAAAAACCGCTCTGAGGACGCATGCACAGGATCACTAAAATAAACGACTTTCAGTAATTTTGCCCGCGAATTGCTCATTTTGAGATAGCGACAACACCCTGCCCCCTCATTTCTTCAGTGTAAGTTTGTCGAATTCATCCCACAGATGCTGCTGTCTAGACGTCTCCGGGTGCTTCCCGTGGTCGCGTGGTCTCGAAAATTACTCACCCTGTCTCTTGAATCATGTTTCTAAGAGATTGTCTTCTTATGCGCGACGCGACGTCGCGTCGCTTGTGGCTCTTGATGTTCTAAAATCAATCAATTACGATTATAATAAAGAAACTGTCTCCTTACACGCGAGGCGACGTCTATAGTGCGGTAACAAATTCGTGGTACAACTTATCCTCAAATATCTCTTTAACGGGTGAATCAGTGTCATCCATACTTTGTATAGCAGTTTGTATCAAATTGTCTTAACTAAATCATATTTTCCCAGAACAATTGGGGCTAGATTAAACAAACTTTTTTTCCTAATTTATATAAAATGCTTGAAATCTCTGTCACACGTAAAATGGTATTGTTCACAGCACTTCCCGCTTCTCACACACATTTTGATTACGCATATTATGGCCTACGTCACAACTCATCGATGACAATTAAAACTTTCAAAACTTGTTACAAGAAATTATTGTTATAGTGAACACATTTTTGCACTAATGGCTCTCAAAACATGCGTTCAATAAACATAATGTCCCGATTAGAAAAACCAGACGGACTTGCTATTGAAAGCAACATTGCCCCAGCTGTAAACATGTAAAAATATGTAGAAACCACTCACTTGGACTTTTTATTTGTATTTATTAAGGGATTTTCTAGAATATAGCTTGCAGGTTTTACAAAAATGTTGATCTGTTAAGACAAAATGATACAAGTTATAGTGCAAAAATTGGAGAACGTTTGTTCGATAGTTGAGAAGATATTTGAAAATAAGTCGACCACGAATTTTTGACCGCACTATAGTCGCACGCGACCATCGCCCGCGATCGGTCCACATAGCAATCGAGGGTCTCGTCGCGTGCAACATGCTGGGGGTGTGGCAGGTTTAGAGCATCACCATTGGTCAAAATACTTAGCTGAGGAGTGCCAGCCGACACGCCGTGTGTGGTAGTGGTGGTGGTGTGCGCGCGCGCGCGCGCGCGTGTGTGTATGTGTGTGCGTGTGTGTGTGTGTATGTGTGTGTGTGTGTGTGTGTGTGTGTGTGTGTGTGTGTGTGTGTGTGTGTGTGTGTGTGTGTGTAGGATGTTCATCTTCAGTTTGACCCAATGCAAGTTTTGTGAATCTAATTGTGTTGTTTTGTTTGTTTAACGGACAACAGGAGGAGGAGGAGGAGGAGGAGGAGGAGGAGGAGGAGGAGGAGGAGGAGTTACACAGAATTTGCCATATACGGAATAAAAAATGTCAGCAATTCGTAGAACTCCCCTCTGACGGACTTTGTACTTCCTGGTCCATCAAGGCATTAGCATTTGCTACTGTTTCTCGTCTGTGAATTGCCAGTCGATCATAAGGAGACAGTTTGGTCACTTTAGTCGCACGCGACTTAAAATTTTGGCGCCATGTGGTCACGCATAAAGATGCACATCTTGCGACTCATCACTAGCGACTGTCGCGAGCGACTAAACGTCGCGTCGCGCATAAGGAGACATAGCGTAAGTTAAAGTGTGTTATTGAGGAAAATATGTCAACTTTTAAATGTTTTAGGTGTATACTGTAAATCCCCTATTATTCTTTTACTCAAAGAAGAAATGTCGGAACCTTAGTTTGCAGTGACTTTTTAAATGACCTTTTAGATTCTGCTGGTCATCCAACTTTTAGACTCGCACGTACAGATCTGAGAAGATTAAACAGCGAGAGAGAGATTTCATTTTCTCGTAATTTAACCACTGTCATCGGAAGAGAACAAGTTATAACTCCAACTCACTCCTCACTTACCTATTTTCGATGTGCTTGACTTGGTGCGCAGATTTTTGGTCATCGTAGGGTCACAGTGGAGCTGGAGCTATGTCGTAGGGGAACAAGAATTACAGCTGGCTGTGATCATCGATGTATGCGAAAATATTGTGTGTATGTCTGTATGTATGTGTGTGTGTGTGTGTGTGTGTGTGTGTGTGTGTGTGTGTGTGTGTGTGTGCGTGTGTTTGTTTGTATATGTGTAAAACAAAAAGAAGGGGGGAGGGGGGTGTCATTCTGTACCTGTACCGTCAAATGAAGAAAGTGTTCTAAAATCAATATTATTACCAGCCAATGTGGGTGTCGCATGAAAACAACATAAACCATGTTTTGTTTTGGGAAGCGTTTTTAGGCACTTGTAACACAATTAGGTCATTTAAGTACCGAAGAGTAACAAAAAAGAAGGAGAGACAATGACGATAGATGTTTGATAGGAAAGGAGGAGCAAACAACACCGGAGCACCCGTCAACCACCCGCATACAATATGTAGCCTAATTGTAGCCTATAAATAATTTGTGTAAGCCTATTTTAACTCTGTTACATTATTTATTCGGGTTTCCGATGTTTACTTCCATCCCCGATATAAAGGGCCAAGTCGAGTGGGTGAAGAAAACTCCCCAAACAACGTAAGTTCAAGGAGGCATCTTTCGTGTGTTCGAACCAGTGCTACCCGCGTCATATCCTACTATGATGCCAACATGGCCAACGCCCCCTCCCCTTTCCTTGCCATATATGGTCGCTTTTAAAGATAAGCGGGCTAACCCAGATTTCAGAAGTTTCCAGAAATCTTGACCCACACAAAAAGTGGGCATTGCCCTACCCATAGGAGAAGTTTGGTTTAGTTGGTGCGTATATTTATTGTTTGGTTATAAAGAAAACTCTCCTTATCTTTTAAAGAAAGTGAACAAAGGGCAAAAACTTTACCTTAGATTTTCTCAAAACAGCATTTTTCGGGATAGCCTCCTTGTGCTTAAAAGAGACCAATTCAAGGAGGCATCTTTCGGGTGTTCAAACCAGGGCTACCCGCACCATATCCTACTATGATGCCAACTTGGCCAACACCCCCTCCCCTTTCTTTGCCTTATTATTATATGGTCGCTTTTAAGGACAAGCAGGGTAACCCAGATTCCGGGGGTTTCCAGAAATCTTGTGCTGCACCATGCTTATAGGAGAAGTTTGGTTTGGTTGGTGTGTATATTTATTGTTTGGTTATAAAGAAAACCCTCCTTTTCTTTTAAAGAAGGTAAACAAGGAGCAAAAACTTTTCCTTCGATTTTTACAAAACAGCATTTTCGGGATAGCCCCCTTGTGCTTAAAAGAGACCAATTCAAGGAGGCATCTTTCGGATGTTCAAACCAGGGCTACCCGCACCATATCCTACTATGATGCCAACTTGGCCAACACCCCCTCCCCTTTCCTTGCCATATTATTATTATTATTATTATTATTATTATTATTATTATTATTATTATTATTATTATTATTATTATTATTATTATTATTATTATTATTATTATTATTATTATTATTATTATTATTATTATTATTATTATTATTACACTCAGCCGTGACGACATTGTATCAGACTAGTACATAGTGTTTTGTTTATTTTTTGTTTTCTTTTGTTTTGGGCTAAAAAAAATTTTGTTTTGTTTTGCAGTATCTTCTAAAACAGTTCTTTCTCCACAGGTCTCTGGACAAACACGGTCTTTCGATCATGAAGTTTCCAATTTTTGTTGCTGGTGAGTAGTCTGATTTCCCATATTCTTCCTACCTTGACCCACTGTGTATTTATTGGCGAACTTTCTACTTTGTATTATTGGGGGGGGGGGGGGGGGTTAGATCTAATGACAAAGTAAGGCCTGGCAGGGTGAATAAGGTAAGTTTTTATTTTTAAAACATTTTAAAATGATGATGATGATGATGATAAAATAATAATAATCATCATAATAATAACGATAATAATAATGATAATGATGATAATAATAACGATAATAACATCATTATTAATAATAATAGTAATGAGAATGATAATGATAATAGTAACATTGATAATAATGGTAATGATAGCGATAGTGATAATGGAGATGATGATGATGATAATAATAATAATAGTAATAATAATGAAAATAACAACTTTATCTGGGTTGATAATGATAATAATAATAATAATAATAATAATAAAATAATAATAATATAATAATAATAATAACAATACCAGTAATAATCGTAATTTATACTACTACTACTACTACTACTACTACTACTACTACTACTACTACTACTACTACTACTACTACTACTACTACTACTACTACTACTACTACTACAACAACAACAACAAATAGACAAAACATCGGACCCAATATGTCCATTGTGCAGCGAGGAGCCCCGCCACGGAGGCCCGGCGGTGGCATCTCTTCGTGGGGGATTCAGGGAGGTTGGACTGCCTCACCCGCTACCCAAGGGAGGCGGTAGCCCTGGCGAAGAGCACACTCTTCGGGGCTCCGAACATTTCGAACGGATAGGCTACCACACACACACACTCACACAACAACAACAACAACAACAATACCAACAACAACTACTACTACTACTACTACTACTACTACTACTACTACTACTACTACTACTACAATCAAATTTCGTCAAAAATGATAATTTCTCTGAAAAAAAAAATTGAGTTTCGTTTCCTCCATTCTTCAGCGGCCCTGGCTACCCTGGTAGCTATTGAAGCTGCCAAGATGGTCCGTGTGAAGCGAGAGGCATTGGCCAGCAGGGACAAAAGGGCAGCGGTCAGTTTTGCCAGCCTCGCAGGCGATGCACACCTGGGAGTGTTCTCTAGCTTCAGGTAGGTTACCACCTGAGCCTAGATTTTTCAAGGTTTTTTGTGTGTGCGTGTGTGCATATGTATTTGTGTGCGTGTGTTTGTTTGTTTGTTTGTTTGTGTGTGTGTCTTTGTGTATGTGTTTGTGTATTTGTGTGTATTTGTACTGTTTGTGCGTGTGTTTGTGTGTGTGTTTGTGAGTGTGTGTTTGTGTGTGTGTATGTGTAAGTGTGTCTGTGCGTGTGTTTATGTCTCTGTGTGTTTGTGTAAAATACTAACCACCCCCCCCCCACCCAAAAAACCCCCAACAAAAAACTTTTTGAACTTTTCCTAATGAGCTGAGCGATACATCGGTCTGACGTTGTGTCATTGGGAGAGGCACTTTACAGGAATTCCCTATTTGGCTCAGTCCTTTCGGAGATGGACGTTAAACTCGGGGGTCTGTGGTTGGTGGAAGGGTGTTCTGGTGTGGTTTATTCTTTCTTTCCTATCAAATATCTATGGTCCTTATCTCTCCTCCTTCGTGTCTGTGTTTGTTACTCTATTGTAACACTTCTAATTTCTGGCACTTATATGACCTTAAGTGTGTTGCACGTGCCGTAAAACTCTTACTAAATTAAAAAAAAACAAAAAAACAACAACAAACCAATCACCACCTCCAACCTCCCCCCTTAAAAAACAACCAACTAACAAACAACAAAACCCAACAACAGCAAAAGACCAAAAAAACTCTCTACTAACGGAGGTCCCGCGCAGCTCTCAAATAATAGTAATACTGTTGTCAGGGGAGTGAAAAGTTAAAGCTGTACCTTCTTTTTTTCCAGGGCCGCAAACGATGACATCGTGGAGACTCCCAAAGGAGTCAGCCGCCGACGCCTGAAGCAGACATTCGGGGACCTGGAAGTGATCGGCGCCTCGGCGGAGGCTGAGTCAGACCAGACGGGTCACCTCACCGGCCACATGTACGGGAGCGTGGCCACTGGACTCGTCAAGGACATCCCCGACCCTGAGGCGTGTCAGAGGTCAATTGATGAGATGCTCGAGATTGCGATCACTGGAGAGCACTATGACGTCAATGATCCGTACGTAGACATATTCATCACACCCCCCTCCCCTCCCCTCCCCCAAAAAACCCTCCCCCCCAAGAACAACAAACACTCCTCCTCCCCAAAAAACACAACAAAAACAACAACACACAAACCCAACAACAGCAAAACAACAAAACAATCAAACAAACAAGAAAAAAAATCCATAAACAAATCTAAACAAAAAACAACAAACCAGTACAAACAAGCAAACAAGCAAATACTAGCAACCAAACAAACGAACAAACGAAAAAAATTAAACAACAAGAAATGTAATTGTTTTGCACTCCCATAAACACAATTTGGGTCGTTTAGGATGACGAGTACGAACCCTTAGAAATGATAACATTTCAACTGAAAGAGCTGCAGAGTTGGCCTACCATAGAAAACTGCATCTTCGCTTCCCCTCGACGCTTAATTAACGGCAACAGGATGAAAAAGCAAAAGCACACAGTATCATTTAGGAGGTAGGTTACTTCGACCCTGCGTGTCAGAGCCAGCCTTGGCTGAGAGAGACACAAGATACCAGCAGGCAGATGGTGGTACTCAAAACACATCCCCCGACATGGGAATCTAACTCACGTCTTCAGTGTGCAACGGCAAAGCGTCTTACTGCTACACCACAGACGCCGATCTATACGAAGAGTTCGTTTGTAAAATAGATTTGGGGAAGTCTAACGCATACTCCTTCAGCAAACTGTTGGAGAAGTGTAACGCATATATTTACTATTTAGCAAACTGTTGGAGAATTCCTACATATGTATTTACTCATTTAGCAAACTGTTGAATGAGTCGTAATAGTAGTAATAATAATAGAATGCATTTATATAGCGCTCTATCCCATACTAGTATAAGCTCAGAGTGCTTTACACCAATCACATGATCATTCCCACAAGAGAAAATAATTCACAGAAACAAGAAAAACCAGTTCAACTACATAAAGAAGAACTTTCACAATCTTGCATTAATTATACACACGAAAGGACAGCAACAACAAAACATAATAATCAGCACTTACTAGCTCACTATAACTAAGAATTCAACAAATTGTTCTCCTGCAATCGCTTAAACTCATCAAAATTTGTTATTTCTCTGAGATCCTGGGCCAAGGTGTTCCCGATTTTGGGGCCAAAAAAAAAAAAAGAAGGAAATTTCATTCTAGGGGCTCTGAATTTTGTTGCATCTATGGATGACCGTAACTGACGAGATAGAACAGACAGTGCTAAAAGCTCAGACAGATATGATGTGGCTTTATCTTTAAGACATTTATAGCAGATGGTAAAAACTGTATAGATCTACTGGATTCTTTAATCAACTGGAAGCCAATGCAAAGTTTTAAACCATTTTTTAATGAAGCATCTTTCTTCTTTATCTTCAGCATTAGTCTTACGTATATATATTTACTCGTTTTGCAAACTGTTTGGGAAGTCTTACGTTAATTATATTCTCTAATTTGTTCTCTAAATCAATCAATTAAGATTATAAAGAAACTGTCTTTTACACGCGAGGCGATGTCTAGTCGCATGCGACCATCGCCTGCGATCGGTCCATGTAGCAATCAAGGGTCTCGTCGCGTGCGACAGGCTGGGAGTGTGACAGCGAGGAGTTTTACGCATATAATAAATATTTACTATTTAATTCTAGCATACTGTTGGAGAAGTCTTAATCATATATTATCTACTCATTTAGCAAACTGTTTCAGAAGTCTTACGCATATTATAATCTCTCATTTTGCAAACTGTTGGAGAAATCTTACGTATAAATATATTTACTATTTAGCAAACTGTTGGAGAATTTTTACACATATATTTTTACTATTTAGCAAACTGTTGGAGGAGTCTAAAGCAAATATTCACCCATTTTGTAAACTGTTGGAGAAGTCAAGCAAATATTCACTCATTTTGCAAACTGTTGGAGAGGTCAAGCAAATATTCACTCATTTTTCAAACTGTTGGAGTGCGCAACTGGTCGACGCCCTTCTCTTTATTCAAACGCAAACTCAGTCAGCACAGTTTAGATCATTTAGGAGGCGGGCTGCTTCGATCCTGTCTGTCGGGGGCCACCGCGGACTGAGTGGGGAAACAACATTCAAGCAACAGGTGGAGAAAAGCAATAAAAACAATTTCCCCACTTAGGAATTGAAGCTGGGGTAATTCATCATCATCATCATCATCATCATCATCATCATCATCATCATCATCATCATCATTATCATCATCAGAAACAAAAAGTTGGTGGATCCTTGAGTATTTGAAGTTTTATGATATTATACATATTTCGCCCTAATGTTCTTCTTCAGGAACGGGATTTTATAAAAACCAACATGACTAACACCATGGAAACAAAGTATCACATAAGTATCCTCCTCCTCCTCCTCCTCCACCTCCTCCTCTTCCTCCTCCTCCTCCTCATCATCATCAGTATCACCATCATCATCATCATCATCCTCATCATCACCATCAACAACAAGTACCTTCCTACAACAGGAACATTGATAATAAAGACGGTCGCCGAGTGGTCTGGGTCGATTCTGAAACTCACGTCGGCTCTCTGGCCTACCGTGTGGAATTCTTGTATGTCAGCTCAGATATCATCAGCAGACCAGCTTACTACATCAATGCTTGTACCAAGGATGTCATTGTCAGCTTCGATCAGGTACTGTTCCCAGTTTGTTTCGTTCCCGTTCCAAATAAGTTTTTTTTGTTAAGTGTTTCACGGCGCTCGCAACTGCATAAGGTCATATGAGCGCGCGGCACACATTAAACGCTTTTAGTTTAGCAGGAACTAATATTTTGAATGTTCCCTGGGAGGCGGCCAAAGCCCACTCTTATCGATTTTGGACCACTAAGGGATTATTAACTCCCACACGGGACCTCCGAGAATTTTCGCTCTTATCCGAGAAGGCTAAGTGTTAGATCTTACCTACACTAAGATCAGGGGTGTGGCTGAAAGACAGCTGTAAGAAGGAGCCAAGGAGTAGCCGTATAAAGAGTCGGGAGCTCAGAGGAGGGGGCAAAGGGGGATGCGGGGTGGGGCAGAAAGTGGAGACGAAAGCAGACGACAGAACAGGAAAGGAAGTGAAAGGAGACAATTTTAGAGAATACATGTTTCTGTAGCTGTCAGGTTTCGAACCCGGGTCCTACTGAATAAGAGGAGAATACCACGAGAGCC
>NW_004797446.1:154390-165283 GCF_000002075.1 Aplysia californica
AGAGAGAGAGTGAAACTGAATGAATGAGTAAGCGTGTTACTGTTAGCGTGTTGCTGTATTTTTATAAAGAGAGCGCTCGAAAAACTAGGAGAACATGGATGGGTGTCTAAGTAAATGTTCAGGAAAAGACTTAAGAGGGAAAGGGGAAGGAAGGATAAATCCTAACTTCTGAAGCCAACAAGGTTTAATGTGAAAAGGACTCATGGCACCTTCTGAAACAGCTCATACAGGATTTATTAAGTGCGTGACGCCGATGACATGAACCGCCGTATATTTTAGCGGCAAACGACATAAGAGGTACGCAATTACGCAAAGAAGAAGTAAACGAAACAAGCGTGTATATCTTATTATTCTTTCTAAAGCTTTCAGGTTTCAAATCAACGAATTCTGTGTGTTCAGAGCTCATTTAATTTTCTGCTAATCATGTTCCTTTTAATTAAGGGTATAAGTTAATGATGATAGTAACATTTGTGTGGCGTCGATGGCTTAGAGGTCATGTCTTGTACTCCAACCGTAAGTTAGTGAGTTCGAATCCCATCCGGTGTTTCGACGTTGTGTAATTGGGAAAGTCATTATATAAAAAATTTTCATCACTTCACCCACGTGAGAACGGGTGCCCAGCCATAGACAACGGAAAATCTTGTCAGTTTTTCAAAGTGTTTCACAGCTCAATCAACTGTTTTGCACTGCATGCTTCCCTGGAAGCCGAGGATGTATCTGAGAGTTTTAGGGCTTGCTGGGGCAATAATACAGTGCATGCATAATGTACATAAAGCTTGCTGTCGATCGGGGATATGCACTCTATACAAAATGTTATTTATTATTTCATTAACAATAATGGTATATTGCATTTGTATAGCGCAAATTCCCTCTTAGCAGCAAGCTCTATGCACTTAATAATATTATAGTATTATCTCAGCAGACCTGATTACCTGATAGCATTCTGAAATAATCTCAACTTCCTGGGAAGTATACTCGTATGGTGCAAGCAGGTATTTAGCAGGAGCTAAAACTAAAACACTAACATACTGACAAGATCTTTTGCTGTTTATGACCGAGTACCTGTTCACACATGAGTGAATTGACGAAATAAGATGATGAAATAAGAGAAACAAATATGGTTACAAGCTTTCGGACCAGTGCTGCCAGAAATTGACACTCATGAGGGTTGAAACAGAAAAATAAACACGCTGGATAAGATCTTGAAAAGCAATTACGAAGAGACAAATTGCAGATTTTTTGGGGCACTTTAATCAACATAAAGCTTCTGAACACCCTGCCCTCATTGGAAAAATGGAAAGCAAAAAACGGCAGACCTTGACCGAGAACAACTAACTTAGAAAATTGAACAGACGAGTGACGGGGACAGACCAAGGTAATAATAATATTGAATGCTGATGTCTGCTTCAGATCTGGCTTTTGATGATGATGATGATGATGATTTTTGTTTGTTTCCTTTATGGACTTGGCGGACTCCACGAAGAAATCTTCGAGCGAGAGCGAGGCTCTTTTTCGGCTCCATTGCTTAGCGGCCCCTCCACTCGGCCAAATAACTCCATTCGAATTGCCATTGTTCCGGGACAGTCAGACATATGTTTGACATCCTCCTTTTCATGGCCGCATCTTCGGCAACGTGGGCTGAGCTCTTCATTTACAAAGTTCTTCTACCATCTCAAGCTCCAATGATGGTCCGCTCGCAGTCTCGCTAGCTCAACCTGGTCCCAGCGACATGTGATATTTTGTTCCCGCTTATTGGAGTACCCAGAATACACATCTTCCTGGTGCTGGTACTTAGCTCTGCATGGTGGGTCTCTAATTTCCCTCTTGATCATTGGAAAGAATCCTCTGTATGTTGTTGGTCGTCTGTCTCCTTCAATCTCTCTGGCTTCATTAGCAGCTAGGTCTGCTGTCCCATTTCCTTCGATTCCAACACGGCTTGGAATCCACAGAATGTTTATTGTGGCTGTGGCTTCACTGAACTTGCAGGGCAAATAATTTATGTCCGAGCTGTTGCTTAGCAGTCCCTTGCAGAGGGACTGACTGTTCGTCAAGATCAGCACATTGGTTCTACCGTGGCAATTGTCAGCAATCCATTGTGCAGCAGACATCATTGCCTGGCACTCCTCGTCATAAGATGATGTAAGGAATGCACCTTTAGTTTTAATGATTTCTGTTCGTGGTGGTTCATCATTCATTATCACCACTGCTGCTGCTCCACCTTCACGGTATCCTGCGACAGCCGATCCATCGGTGAAAATGGTCACATCGTCACCAACTTCTTTGATCACATCCTCTGCAGCTTCACGTGCCTTTACAGGATCAAACCTTTGCTCTTCACTCCTTTCAGTTCTGTCTGGATTTCGATTTCGCCACGGGTCTCCCATGGACAAGCTCTCACCAGATTGATCGGCCATCAATTCTCTGCCTCAGGGGGGAGGTGGTCTGCTAAATCGGTGCCCGTACGAAACCGACTTTTCCTGATGCTGCTGCTGCTGATGATGATGATGATAATGATAATGATGGCCATTCCTCTGCTATGATACAGCACCCATTTAGTTTTTTTACTCTCAGTTACTCTTGAGGAAACCCAAGAGGCGAAACGTTGAGCTTTATCAATTAAACAATTTTTAAACATTTTACATTTTTACATCATTGTTTTGTCTGAAAATCAAGCAAGGCTCTCCCTCCTACTCTGCTTTCCTAACATTGATGATGATGATGATGATGATGATGATGATGATGATGATGATGATGATGATGAAGATGATGATGATGATGATGATGATGATAGTAAGATTAATTCAATGATATTTAATTTACAATCTCTAAATCGTATGTTCTTGATAGCGTGCAGTCCCAGCGTCGCTGGAGTTGGCGGGAACCCCAAGACAGGCCGCACTGTATACAACACCAACGGACTATGTCTGAAGCCGCAAGTGGTTGGAAACACCTGCACTATGACTAACCGATACACAAATGTATGTACCGTACGATTTTACCTTGTTTTTAGTTTACTGAGCGCCCCGTCAGGACATAAACAGTTCTTCTTCTTCTTCTTCTTCTTCTTCTTCTTCTTCTTCTTCTTCTTCTTCTTCTTCTTCTTCTTCTTCTTCTTCTTCTTCTTCTTCTTCTTCTTCTTCTTCTTCTTCTTCTTCTTCTTCTTCTTCTTCTTCTTCTCATTTATTATCATTATTATCATTATTACCATTATTATTATTGTTATTATTATTATTATTATTATTATTATTATTATTATTATTATTATTATTATTATCATTATCATTATTATTATCATCATCATCATCATCATCATTATTATTATTATTATTATTATTATGATTATGATTATTGGTCCTATTATTGTTGTTGTTATTATCATTATTATTATTATTATTATTATCATTATTATTATTATCATTATCATTATCATTATCATTATTGCATCTTCAGGTCGTGGACAACGAGCAGTCCAACTCCAGGACGAAACGAACAACAATCTCATTCCCTTGCTCAGAAGGCTTTTCCGATCCCGTGAACGAGGCGTTTGGAGTGGCCAATGACGCTCTGCACTTCGGCACAATCACAGGCACTCTCTATGAGGTATTGTTTGTCAGTATTTATGGTAAACTAGCTGGGCCCCCTGTCGATGAAAGGAATGATCGGTGCGTTGACATCAATTATTGAAAGTCATTGGCCTACGGTACTATATTTACACTGTATCTTACACTCTACATACTTACCAATGAATGAATAAATTAATGAATTAATGAAAGGCTGGATGAATGAAAAATTGAATGAATGAATGAAAGATGAATAAATGAATGAAACACATGAATTAATGAATGAAAGATGAATAAATGAATGAAAAAATGAAAGAATGAATGAATGAATAAATGAATGAATAAATGATTTAAAAAATAAGTGAATAAATGAATGAATGAATGATTGAAAGAATGAATGAATGAACAGTCTACCATTCGTTCCGCCCACAGGAAAAGTACAACTTCAGAGCACTCCCATACGCACCTCGTTTAGTGGTTCACTATGGCAGTTGTTACGACAACGCCTTCTGGGATGGCACGGACATGTACTTCGGGGATGGTTGCCGCACCTTCTACCCCCTCGTCAGCCAAGACGTTGTCACGCACGAGTTGGGTCACGGCATCACCTCACGGAACAGTGACTTGATCTACAGGTGAGATCATTGGGTTTTTTTTTTTGGGGGGGGGGGGGGGGGGGTTTAGTAGAGGTTTTTCGGCGCTCGCAACTGCATAAGATCACAATATGAGCGTCAGAAGATTAGAGGTTTTACAAGAGAGTAACAAACATAAAGAAAAGAAGGAGGGGAGATAAGGACGATAGATGTTTGATAGGAAAGAAGAAGGAAACTACAGCAGAGCACCTGCCAACCGCCCACTCATTGTTTGTTTTTGTAAGCGTTTTACGGAGCTCTGTTTTACGGCGCTCGCAACTGCATAAGGTCATATCAAAACATGCGCGCGCGTCAGATCATCAAGCAAGAAAACAAAATATGATGTCTGATCAACAACGACACCAACAATAATAATATAAAATAATATATAACATTTATATGCGCATTTCCAAAAAAGAAGCTCAATGCGCTTTACATATGAATACCCATTTTTCAAGAACCTTTCTTAAGACATGTTTTAACGCCTTCTGGGATGGCACGGACATGTACTACGGGGACGGTTGCAGCACCATCAGTTTTTAGGCTTTTGGAGTTTTTGATTTCATCTTAAAGTTTGTTCATTTGTCTTGGTTTCGATAAAACTAAATAGCCATATATCTTAAAAGGATGATTGAAATTAAAAACGTAACATGATTACAATATGGACAATAATAGTAGAACAACAACAACAACAACAACAACAACAACAACAACAACAACAACAACAACAACAACAGAAGCAGTAGCAGCAGCAGCAGCAACAGCAGCAGCAGCAGCAGCAACAACAACAACAGCAACAACAACTGTAACAACGACGGCAACGACGTGATAAAATGGATAACATTTAAAATAAAAATAAAAATCATAGCAATAATGATAAACTTGTTAATAATGATAAACTTGTTAACAACGATAATAAGAGTAAAGATGATGATGATGATGATGATGATGAAGATGATGATGATGATGATGATGACGATGATAATAACAATAATAATGGTAATAATAGCAATAATAATAATAATAATGATAATAATAATAATAATAATCATAATAATAATAACAATAATAATAATAACAATAATAATAAGGATAATAACAATAATAATAATAATAATAATAATAATAATAATATATATATATATATTTTTAAAAATGATATTTATAACTACATGTATAATAGTAGTGATATAACAATAATGGTGGTAATAATAATAGTACTAGTGGTAAGAATTGTGAAAAAAGAATGATGATGATGATGAAGACGAGGAAGAATAGGAGAATGGTGTTTTTTTTTTCTTTTTTCTTAAACATCTTCCTGATGAAACCTGAAAAGGGCGAAAGGTCGAACATTTTTTTAACTTCCTAATATCTCCAAAATACCCAAGTCTCCATAAACGTTTTGTTTTTCTTGTTGCACTATAAAATGATGATGATCCTGATGCTGCTGCTGCTGATGATGATGATTATTAATGATGATGATGATGATTATTATTATTAGTGAGGATGATGATGATGATGATGATGATGATGATGATGATGATGATGATGATGATGATGATGATGATGATGATGATGATGATGATGATGATGGCGATGATGATTTTTATCACGTTCCTTACGAAGCCCACTTGACGTAATGTTGAATCTCTCTATAAAATTATTATGAAACCACGTATACCCAAGTCTGTACCAATTTTTTCTCTCGTCTCGCTTCCTCAAATGATGGATTCTCTGTACACAATTTCATGCTACTTCTGCTGCTGCTGATAATGATTATGATCATGTTGATGATGTTGGTTTAAAAAAAAATAGATTTTTAAACAACTATGACACCTTGATATGTTCCCTGATACCAACGTACATTTTAATGATAAAAATCTTTCTGACTTTAGTGGTCAATCTGGTGGCATCAACGAAGCTTTCTCGGACATGTCTGGAGAAGTGGCCGAAATATTTGGCCGGGGCAACAACGACTGGAAGGTATTCAACAATTATGAGGCTGCGTGGTGAAATCAGGCTCTCGTCAAAATAATCAAAGCGAAGAAACTTGCATTTTTCCCCCAGGATTGTGAATTTTTATCAAATTTTTGTTTTTTGGCTCAACACCTTTCATACCCATTAAAAAACTCATTTCTGAAAAACGTTGATTAAAGACTCAAAAATTATAAATTTTCAGTTACTACGGACTATTAAGTTAAGGAAATAACTAATCTTTAGCGGCCATTTTCTCACTAATTTTACCTCTGAAAACAGGTGACCCCCATCTCATTCTTTCGCAAATATCTCGACTTGTATTCAAGATAAATGGATAGTTTTTTCATCCAAATAAAGACAAGTGAACAAGCTTTAAGAGGATACGAATAGCTCTACTTGCCCAAAAATTGACGAGAGCCTGATTCCACCACGCTGCTTCACAATTATGTTACGATGCGGTGTACTTAGACGATCGTCAGTTTTTAGGCTTTTGGAGTTTTTGGCTTCATCTTAAAGTTTGTTCATTTGTCTTGGTTTCGATAAAAAAATAGCCATATATCTTAAATAGAAGTATTTGCGATTGACGGAGGAGGGGGTTAATGTTCCCATTCTGTGTTTAAAAAATGGCAAATATTTGCTTCTTTTTCTTGTCGACAACCAGAGGAAATTCAACACTTTTTTTCTCTAATATTTTACCCCCTTCCTATTCTGCAGTATCAGTTCAATTGAGGAGAAAGAGAAATTATGATGTTTTCTCAGGGCTTCACATGAATTCATAGGTCCGAAGCTGGTAGCTCCATGGTTTCAAATGTCACCTTCAACACCAATGAAGACGTTTAAATTTGTCTGCTAAATAATTACTGCTCTTTGAGAACACTGTAAGTTCCTTGTCGTGCAAAACAAGAAATTATAAGCTTTGACCATAGTATTACACTACACTGCTTTGTGGTGATGCTGAAAGGTGTATCTTTGATAGAGTTTTGGGAGGGTGTAAAAATAAAAAAACAGTCCCCAAATTTGAACTTATTTGAATTGCTTGCGAGAGCGGCACAATCCAGCAAGATGAAGTCACAATCTAAAATATATGAACGATTTTAGGTCGTATTTCTTTTTGTTGTTGTTGAAGAATTGAATGTCTAAGAGGCAGAATTTCATTTCTGGTCTAACGTCCATCTTCGACAGAACCAAGTCAGGCAGGTTGCCACACAAAACTCCCCAAGCTACTCAAGTTCACTAGCGTTTCTTAAGAGACTAGAACCTGGAGTCAACTTTATCGAAAATGGGAAATTATGAATTATTAAGTTTAACATCCCTTTCAACACTGTAAGGTTATTTAAGAGGTCCCACCTCCGAATTCAACGTCAATCCCCGATAGAGCCAAGCCGAATGGGTAGAGAGCCTTTTAAAACTCTCCGAAACAACCCACTTTCAGAACACCCCATTTGAGGTTCGAACCTGGGTCATCCACTCAGTAGTCGGTCTCATAGCATCTGAGCTAACGGCACGTCCTCAGCTGTATCGAAGCCCAACGTGTTAACAACTGAGCTAACGGCACGTCCTCAGCTGTATCGAAGCCCAACGTGTTAACAACTGAGCTAAGGGCACGTCCTCAGCTGTATCGAAGCCCAACGTGTTAACAACTGAGCTAAGGGCACGTCCTCAGCTGTATCGAAGCCCAACGTGTTAACAACTGAGCTAACGGCACGTCCTCAGCTGTATCGAAGCCCAACGTGTTAACAACTGAGCTAACGGCACGTCCTCAGCTGTATCGAAGCCCAACGTATTAACAACTGAGCTAAGGGAGGGCTCAAGCATCGTGGGGAGAAAAAGAGAGGATTATACATGACCATAAGGACACAAAACATCAACCATATTATTACTGGCTCTCTGATGGTTCCCGTCCTTCAGAGGGTCCCTGCCCTGCGCCCTTACGTGCTTGAAGACGTACGCAAGTACATTGCCATCGTCCGTGGTTTAGCAGTTATGTGCTTCACCGTGGACACAAGAAATCCGAGTTCGGTTCCCGCGTGGAGAGAATTTTTTTATCGAGTGTCTTCCTCTGTTTGAACGTTGTATACCTCTCAGTCTGGAGTGTAAGTACGCTTCACAAATGATCGGAATTATGTTGTTGGGAACATAAAACACCGTAGTAGCCCCCCTGCAAAAAAAAAACAACAACAAAAAACAACAACAACAACAACAAACAAACAACAAAATCAAACAACACACAACAAAAACAAACAACAAAATCAAACAACACACAACAAAAACAAAAAACAAACAAACCCCAGAAAGCAAAACAAAACAAACAACCCAAACAAAAATAAATAAATAGACAAACAAGAACTAAAAACTAGTCACACACACTGCCCACCCAGTAAATACTCTTGATCTTCTATCCTCAGCTCTGGTGTTCATTATAATGTGATACGATAATTCCCACAGTTGTATTGCCTCTGCCTCTGCCTTCCCATCTTCTCCTGTTTTTTCTACTCTCATCTCTAGAAATGCAGTGCTCTAGCGGCCACCTAAATAAGAAAGTCATCTGTACACACATCTACCTTCCAACCCCCATCCCCCCACTCTTTGCATTTTTCCCTTTACTTTATAGTCTTTATTTAAGACATCCACCTATCTATAACAGCCGCTTTTCTCCTCGACTATAGGTGGCCGTCTTAGACGATTTCAAATATATGTGTGGCGTGCTGACAAAATGAGTTACTTCTCGCAGTCCACAGAAGGAAATATTGGCACAAAATCAACACCGAGGTCAAATTAGTAGTTCTTCTATTGATGCTCTACTTTTATGTAGAACATGCCTCTTATTATTTCATACTTATAAATTGTAAAACTTCGCTTATAAGCATGATGTTTCTACTTCCATAAGGCTTGAATCCGAGAAGTAACTCATTTTGTCAGCACGCTTCACATATTCTAATTGTTCCCACAACAATATTTAACACAATACCCTCCCCTCTCTTCCCCGTAAATCCCCAGGTTGGTTTCGAACTGTTTAAAGGCAACCGACCTCTGCGCTACTTCATCAGACCACCTGATGACGGCGTTTCTATCATGCACGTCAGGGACTACACAAGCAGAATGGACGTGCATTTTAGCAGCGGTGTCTTCAACCACGCCTTTTACCAACTCGTTGCTGTAAGTGTACTTAGCTTTATTATGGTTTATTGTTATCTATCTATCTATCTATCTATCTATCTATCTATCTATCTATCTATCTATCTATCTATCTATCTATCTATCTATCTATCTATCTACCCTATCTGTCTATCTATCTATCTATCTATCTACCTATCTATCTATCTATCTATCTATCTATCTATCTATCTATCTATCTTGAATCCCCTGAATCTAGCGCGAACACTGAATCAGAATGGAGCACTGTCAACAGACACAAAAGCCAGATGACACCCTTGACTACTCAATGTTCGCATGTTCTCCTTAACCATCATATTGCTGTAATAATGTATATATATATATATATATATATATATATATATATATATATATATATATATATATATATATATATATATATATACACTCACAATCACTTTGCAGTTTGAATTCTGTCTCGTCTGTAACTTTTTCCTGCCCTTATAATAAAGACACTTCCAATCTTCACAGATCCAAAACATGCCAATCTATGACGCTTACGAGTGTTTCGTGAGCGCTAATCGGCTGATTTGGTCCCAGAACACCAACTTTGAGGCTGGTGCTTGTGGTGTGATGCAGGCCTGCCATGATCTCGGCTTTAGTCACACTAAGGTGGGTGGTACCAAATATTGTATGCTGCATTCTTTATTGCCTTTATTAAGGAAAACATGAAAAGGGGGGGGGGAGAGCCTCAAAGGTCTAGTTGAATACTCCCTTCTTAAATTAAATTCAAATGGTCTTCCACGCATGACGTCATAGCTTCTCCCATGTTGGTACCACAAAGAGTGAAGACCTGGGACATATGTAGCAGGTTAGCCCTATCTGCATGCCCTGAGGTCAATTTGTTCCCCGGGGTTGTAATCTTCACATTTTAGAAAACTTTTAGTGTGAAGATCTCTCTAAAACGTTAGGTATTTCTCAAAAAATCATTTTGACAGACTGCTATGCAAAGTGTACGGATCGGATTAACGAGTAAATTTCCTCTTCGGAAAGTGGTGGCACAGAGTTCCCCGTGTCGTATGGATACGATAGTAAAACACGACGTACAGATAGGGTTAAGTAAGTTCCAAATGGAGACCTCAACTAGACCTTTACTGTAACCCATTGTGGCTACACAATCTGGTAATTGGGCAACACTCGAAGACGCACTGTTTTAAGGGTATAAAAAAAAAAGAAGCATGACCTAGTTACTTATTCAGATTTTTCACTTCAACCTTCTGTATCTGAAACTCAAATGACAGACTGCAACATGCTGTCATATGCTGTGAAATTGCCAGGTCGTGCTGCTGATTCCTTTGGTTTGCTCGTGATCGGATATAAGAGTCCGCTGTGTGGTCAAAGAGTTAAAAGCTCCCTCTACTCTGTACGTTCAATGGTATAAAGCCTGTGCGTCGCCACTGACGCTGACCAAGACGGTTGATTTTGTATTTGAAAAAGAGGCCATTTACGAACAATATTCTCTCCTACTCCTACTCTTGCAAAATAATGCCTCACTCTGTCACACACACACACACACACACACACACACACACACACACACACACACACAC
>NW_004797446.1:165383-167883 GCF_000002075.1 Aplysia californica
TTTAAAGCGGAAAATGCCTTTGATCCTTATCAAATATTACAAACAAAATTAATGCTCTGAGCATTCAGTTTTCGGTAAACGCAAGCCGCAGTTTGCTCAAATCATTATAATCGCTCTCTTCGAAGGCAAAAGAAAACTATCGTGTTCAGGCCGCCATTTTCTCCTCCAAGAAGTTCACGTCTACGGGGGGTGTTTACAGGAAATGGTTCCGTTAAAATACCGCTTCCTCAGAATAATACAGTTCTATCTGCTCTGTACCTAGTTTTGAGAAATTTGACGTCAAAGATTTGCGTTGAACATCATGTCAAGCTTTTTCGAATGCAATTCTTTGAATATCTTGATAACGACTCCGAATAATCTTATGATTTTGGTAGAGCGGATATAATATTTGGTTTCTGACCTTTTGGTCGTAATTCAAAACAGCCAGAAATGTGTGATAGAACGTTGTAATCCTGAGCTAGCGATATGTCTGCAGACCCACTAAGTGGGTAGTTGACGGTTACTCTGGTGTAGTTTACTCCTTCTTTCCTGTCGAACATCTATCGTCTTTATTTCTCCTCCTTTTTTATCGGCACTTATATGATCTAGAATCTATTTGTGTTGCAAGTGGGGTAAAACTCTTACTAAAACTAAGGACCTGCAAAATGTCTGTCTACCCTCTGAAATTAGGATAGCCTATATTTTTCGAGGCCGAAAGATGCAAAATGTGAAAAATGTGAAATATCATTACCAGCTTTAAAAGAATAGAAGAAATTAAATCCAGGTTGGCAATTTTAGCAGTACATAATTATATGCCAACTCCTAACGCATTTTTGGAGAGGCTATATACACAGCCGTAGATTCCAGAAGTGAGACTTGAGAGTAATAACACATCGTTGTAATTATTGATGTACACGTTTAATATTAGTGAGCAGATGTGAATTCGGATGTGTACCATGATAACCTTGTTGCGATTGAAAGCGGTTTTATACATACTTGTACTAGCGGCATGTGTTTTTCGTAGAAGTTGTTTATAGTGCAATTGATATGGCAACATTTAATTACATTTGTACTTCCTAGTGAAAACACAATACAAACCATCTCTCTCTCTCTCTCTCTCTCTCTCTCTCTCTCTCTCTCTCTCTCTCTCCATCTCCCTCCCTGAATCGGCGTCTGTGGTGTAGCGGTAAGGCGCTTGATCGCTGTCGGACGGGGAAGACATGTGTTCGATTCCTGTGTGGGGAGTTTTCTAAAAAATGTACACGTATCTCTGTTAGTCTTTTGGAACTTTGCATTCCTCTCGTTTCTTTCTTCTTTTTGTGTTTTTAGCAATAAATAATCCGCTGCCGACTTGCTAGGCCTGTCACAGTTTCACCAGAGCCCTTTAGCCTGCAACTTTTCGGGGTGACCCGGGTTTTCCTTCACGGCTAGCGTGACGCCTGAGTGGCATAAACTCTGTAATCCGAGAAATGGTGAGCACAAATAATATCATGCATCACATCCAACACCAAAAAAAATCAAATGGTTCGGACATCTCCTACGATTACCAACGCACCGCCTAGCATTCCTCTCGTTTCTTTCTTCTTTTTGTGTTTTTAGCAATAAATAATCCGCTGCCGACTTGCTAGGCCTGTCACAGTTTCACCAGAGCCCTTTAGCCTGCAACTTTTCGGGGTGACCCGGGTTTTCCTTCACGGCTAGCGTGACGCCTGAGTGGCATAAACTCTGTAATCCGAGAAATGGTGAGCACAAATAATATCATGCATCACATCCAACACCAAAAAATCAAATGGTTCGGACATCTCCTACGATTACCAACACACCGCCTAGCACAGCGTGCCTACCTCCAAAAATTCGATGGCAACAAGGCTAGAGGGCGACCGAGAAAGTCCTGGATAGATGGATTCAGGGAAAAATTAAACACCCACGGCATCCCCCTGACCCAAGCTCTCCGGCTGGCGACAGAGAGACGTCTCTTTCTTCCCGCGACACCCAAAAGGGTATAAGCGGCGGATAAAAGTAAAGTAAAGCATTCCTCTCGACCTAGGTTGGCCCTGACAGGCAAGGCCTGAGCAGCCCACCTGCTAAATGATTGTAATTGTGTCGATGGGGATGTGGCATATTATGCAATATGTGCAGTTGCATATCTTCTCTCTCTGTTTTAGTTTTAAGTTTTAGTAGAGGTTTTACGGCGCCCGCAATTGCATAAGGTCATAATATAGGCGCCAGAAGAATAAAGGTGTTACAAGAGAGATAAGCATGATAGATGTTGGATAGGAAAGAAGAAGCAAACCCCACCAGAGCACCCGCCGACCACCCATCCTCTGTCTGCCTGTCTAACTCCTTTTGAATCCCTAAAAGGACTTTAAAAAAAAAAAAGTAACTATCGGTACTGTTGAGGACGTTTATTTTCTAACTCAATAAATATAGAAAGAAGTCATATCGAACAATCTTTGGTTATATGTTATAGTGTGTACTTTACTCAACTCTATCAAGGTGAGGGACTATGTGTTCAATACAC
>NW_004797446.1:170383-172979 GCF_000002075.1 Aplysia californica
AATAAAATCTTGATCCTTTATAAAGATATGTTGTCTGTTTGGGTCCTATATCAAACACCGGCCTGTATGTGCATATACAGGATCACTACAACAAATAATAGTAAAGTAACCTTGCCTACAAATTGCTCATTTTGAGACAGCGACACCACCCTTCCCCCACATTTCCGAGTAAGCTTGTAGATTTCGTCCCTGCACTGTCTAGACATCTCCACATGAGTCTCCAAAAGTACTCACTCGTGTTTTGGACCGCTTTTTCTAGTCGTGCGTTTTAGTATGGTGTTGATCAAAATTGGTCAACTTTTGAATAATCGACACATCCACGGAGACATGGGCAGCTACTATGCTACTGTTACTGTGGCTGCTACTATACTACTGAATGTAACACGCTGAATCAACACAACTCTGATGGACACACTCCTCTCTGCGACCAAAGGAAGAAAAAAGAGAGCAGTAATATTTCAAGCAAGCTTTAAAGTAGCTACAAGTTGGAAGCATGGCATTTTAATACTAGCATTCGAGAGCAATGTTCCCCTTTTGCGTTTCGTTTGGCTCAAATGGCTTGCGCCAATAGGAATTACTTTATTGTACACAGTCTAGGGTTTTACAGTACAAATCTACGGTCTGGCGTAACACTTTTACTCGGAGATGATAATTAGTGACAGAGTTAGTAGCAGTGGTAGTGCTTGAAGCGGAAGTTGCAGTGTCGCTGACAGTATTAGTTGCCGCAATAGGTGCATGTATGGGCCGAGGAAAACCTGGTCATTTTCCTTTAATTTCTAAAGGACACACGCAGGCAATCATATCCGTTGCTTCAGAGTCTTAAATAAGGTCTTGCAACATTTTGGTTCCTTAACCAAGACGCTTATAGATGAAATACATAGTACTTGGACCCTAAAATAAAAGCCCCCCCCCCCCCCCCCGCTGTTTACAAGCTTTAATGCACATTATAAATTGTTGGATCTCACTGGAAAAAAGAAGGCAAAAGAGGCACGGGTAGACCCAGAAAAACTTTTTTGGAAACCTGAATCGACGGCTAACGGGGAAACACCAGGATAATAAATGTATAAGATTTTTAGAGCTTCCGAACGGAGAAATCAATGAATGACCATGATCGCTGTATGTTATGATTATGATTATGTTGGCGCATGCGCTTACAGTGGTGTGGTGTTTCATTTCTGAAATAGACGTTCTTTTTACATTTTGAGCACCACTATGGTTCGACTTCTTGCGCACCATGGGCGTGCGTCATCCTTATCTAAAGTTTCCCTCGCGTTTAAAAAACCCCCAACAAATTTCGGAATCTGTGCTGTTTAAGACGTACATGTATTATTTCCTTCCCCAATTATTATTGGAGAATTGATACATCTTGCAGACCACTCTTTGGCGTTCTCAAATTGCTCGTCAACTACATATACTCGGGTCACTTACTCGTCATCTACTCAGTCACTGCATCCACCCCCCCCCCCTTCTTTCCACCCCGTTGTTTCTCCTTCACACCCTCACTAACGCACTCAAACAGAATCACATTAGATCTAATTAACATAAAACTCTATAATAACAAAATTGCCTTCTATTTCAGGTCCACATCGACGTCTGCACCGATGCTGGATGTGAACAAGTTATCACTTCGGGGTCTAACAGATTGTCCGTCTCATCTACCAGTGGGGGCACCTTGTACGCCAGGCTCTCCTCCACAAGTACCGACGAGGTCAAGATCAACCTTTCTGTCTCCTAGGAAAGTCAAAGATATTTGAAGCGGTCGAGCGAAAACCAAGCTTAGTTCCTCCCCGTTTTGGAGAAAAGGAAAAAAAAAGGTCCATGCTTGAAATACAAAAGGAAAATAAAACACCAGCACAATAAACAAACAAACAAACAAACAAACAAACAAACAAACACCAACGCAGCTTCAGTCCTCACAATGTTTAATTCTGCGCATCGCACACAGTTGACTTATGACTGATAAATTTATTGAATCGTACAACTCTACGACAATTGACTTATAACTTCGCTGCCCTTCCCCTTCCTTTTTTGAAGACTATAAATTAAAATGATGACCAGCAAACTATATTTTCCAATTGACCGGAACGAAGCATACTCAATTATTAAAAAATGGAAGCCAACTGTTTGAAATAAGGTACTCATTGTGCGATTTTTAAAAAAAGTCAGAATAAGAGGTGAATCTTAACCAGAAGGCAACGTCGTAAAGTATGACACATTTCAGACTAACCACTTATTTCTTGCACAAAATTCTGTGCTTTTGTGTAAGGATGCACCAGTGGTTGTTTTAAATATCACGTTAAAATCACAGCCTGCTAAGATTCTGCCGTATGTGCTGTTCTGTTTATTGTTCCTTCCGTGTCGCTCTATATGTGTTTACTGCAATCATGTACATAATAAAAGCCATTCTCAATTGTTTTATACAGAAAAAAAGCCAGCGTAATCCCTTTCTTACTATTGTTGCTTACAGAATTTGTTTCGAGACTGCCTTGGTGTGCAGTCATTTTGTTTAGTGTTTTTTTTTTCTCCTACGACATTTTTCCTTCCTTTTTCTTGCTCTGTTTCTCAGTGAACGAAAAGCGCTGGCGGAGGGCGGGGG
>NW_004797446.1:173223-228206 GCF_000002075.1 Aplysia californica
CCCCGAAATAATGGGTCACAAGAATGTGACAAACATACAAAAGAAGTAGAGGAAAAATGACGATAGCAAGGATTAGGAAAGAAGAAAAAGAGGCAGTTCCCCGTTACAGTTCTGGCACTGTTGTTATGAGCATGGCATAGATGAAGCAGCCCATTTACAATTCTATTGTGCAATAGATCATGTTAATGTCTCCCCTTGGGGAAAGGCCTAAAGACACTTCAGTCAGTTGGGGGTCTCCTCTTAACTGACAACAGATCGCCAAATCAGAAAAAAATCAACAACTTACGGGTAAGTCTCGATTGTTTCTATAATTAACGCCTAACCGCTACACCACAGGTGCAGGTTTTTACTTTTAGAACCAGGTAGAAAAAAAAAGCAAGACGGACAAAGACAATACATGTAGTGGGGAAAATATAAAGAGGTAAACCCTACGAGCAGGGCCCTAAAAAAATTATTACAGTTTTTAAAAAAAATGTGGATCTAGGTGTCTTTTACGCCACCATTGACACAATGTCATCTAGATCATTCAGGTCGCGTGTTTCCGACCCCACCAGGGCCAACCCGGGCTGAGAGGGATATAGCTTAATATCCCAGCAGAAAAACCGAAATACTTGACAAAATATTTTCTCCCCTCTCGGGAATCGAACTCGGGTCTCCTGCGTGCGACAGCGAAGCGCCTAACTCACTGCTACACCACAGACACCGGTGATAAAAGTTGTTCAGAACTTGCAGAACAAATAGCTCATACACGTGCCGAAGATTAGAAGTGATACCACAGAGAGACAATATTATAAACATAAAAGAAGCGGAGGAGGTGAGGACGATGCATGGATGTTTGACAGAAAAAAGGAGTCTAACTACACCAAAGAACCAGCCAACCACCCACCGCCCCACACTCCCTCCCCACCTCCTCCACTCGCCGGGTTTTCGAGACGTGTACAGTGTACAAGCGAACGTCCTCTTTACGGGGTTGCTAACGACTACAACAAAACGAGTCTATAACGTCACAGCAAAGTCGAGATGTCGGTTTGTTTTAATTTTCGTAGCAGTTTTAAGGCACTTGCAAAATAAGGTCATGTAAGTGACAAAGATAAGAGGAATTATAAAGAGTAGAAAAAAACCTGCAAAAAACAAAAACAAAAAAGGAAGAGAGATAAAGACGACAGATGTTTGGTAGGAAAAAGGGAGAAAGCCATACCAATACCAGAGCACTTACACACCACTCACGTCAGTTTGTTTAGAGTGAGCGGGGAGATGTAGATCGACACAATGGCGATCATTTAGAGCCAGGGGAAAAGAACCCAAAGTTGTTGTTGTTTTTTAAAGGAGTTAAAAAAAATATAGTAGAGGGTTTTACGGCGCTCGCAACTGCAAAAGGTCATATGAGCGCCAAGAGGTGGGTGTCAACAGAGAAGTCTTTACAGGGAATCAGACTTAGACTGCTCACCTCTCTAGTTTCAACAACAGCACAAGGTCTGCTTCGACTATCAAGGCACCCCAAAATAGCAGGTCACAAGAGAGCGACAAACATACAAAAGAAGTAGAGGAAAATGACAATAGTAAGGAATCAGGAAAGAAAAAGCAGCAGTTCCCTGTTGTAGATCAGGCACAGTTATGAGCGTGGCATTACTCAGCCCATTTACAATTCTACGATGCTTGAACGAGAAATGTCCCCCCTTTGGAAATGGCCTAAAGACACTTCAGTCAGTGGCACTGCCAAAAGGAGGTTTTACGGCGCTCGCAACTGTATATTATATGGTCATATGAGCGCCCGAAGATTAGAAGTGTTACAAGAGAGTAACAAACATAAAAAAGAAGAAGGGGAGATAAGGACGATAGATGTTCGATAGGAAAGAAGAAGCAAACCACACCAGAGCACCCGCCAACCACCCACTAAAGCTTGTTTGTTTGAGTAAAGAGAAGCTCATCAACACAAAACTCCCATTTATTAGAGCAGGGGAAAGCTAGAGACAGATGGACAGAGGAAATAAAAGAAGTAAAAGTAATTAGAGGCGTCCCCTAACTTCCCGAAAGAAGTAAGCAGACAGCCAGCAACAAAAGACAGATACAACAATAGAAGTAGGAACTATCATTTCACTGTCCCCGTGGTTTCATGCACCTCGCATAATTTAGCAAAATTTGATCATTTTTTTGCATAATTTCTTATTATTTTCCTTTACCATTCTTTATTAAAATTAACAGAATCGCATAATTTCACATTTTTGGGCTCAGTTTGAATAATTTCATATTTTGTCTTGCCATAAACGACGGGGACAGATACCAGTAGCACTCGCACTCTCCAAGAAAGTGGGAATAGTCTGTCAAATTAAATCAGCGGAGCAGCGAGCCCGTCCATTCACAGTTGCATGATGAAGATCATACTGAAACATTCAGCTTATTCAAAGTAGATCTATGGGTGGTTGGGTGGTGCTCTACTAACGTAGTTTGCTCCTTCTTCCCTAACAAACAGCTATAGTCCTTACCTCTCCTTGTTTTGTATGTTTATTACTCTCTTGTAACACCTCTAATCTCCGGCATTTAAGACCTTATTGTGTCGCAAGTGCCGTAAAACGTTTACTGGGTGTTTGTCGTCCCCGCCTCAGTATGCAGCGATAACATAATTAATATTGTAAGGGTTCAACATCCTTTCCCAACGCCATACTGTAAGGCATTTTACGTGGAAAGACCTCGGAATATAACTAGACTCATGTATCAGGACCGAGCTACCTAAGAGAAGAGCCGTAATGTAATTGTAGATGTTTAAATTTACGTCCCCATCAATACAATTTAGATCACAAAGGAGGCGGGCTGTTTCGAACCCACTTTGTCAATTTTAGTTTTAGTAGAGGTTTTACGGCGCTCGCAACTGCATAAGGTCATATGAGCGCCAGAAGATTACAGGTGTTACAAGAGAGTAACAAACATAAAAAAAGAAGAGGGGGAGAAAAGGACGATAAATGTTTGATAGGAAAGAAGAAATATACCACACCAGAGCCCCCGCCAACCACCCACCCACCTGTAAGGGCCAACCCACTCTGGGCTGAGATGGATACAATGTCCCAGCAGACGGACAGAAACACTCAATGAAAAACCCGCGCATAATTCTAGGAATCAAACGTGCGTCGTCTGTCTGCAACTGCGACAGTGAAGCACCTAACCACTACAGTCCTACACCACAGACGCCAGTACCAAACAGAGATCAGACAGACAAAAAAGCTATAAACAAGGATGCCTTCTCCTGGACGGCATGGTATTTAGTTTTAGTCTTAGTAGTTTTACGGCACTTGCAACACAATAAGGTCATATAAGTGCCGAAGATTGGAGGTGTTACAAGAGAGTGACAAACACAAAAAAGAAGGAGGGGAGATCAGGACAATAGATGTTTGATAGGAAAGAAGGAGCAAACCACACCAGAGCACCCGCCAACCACCCACTGGCATGGTGCGGTAGCCCACTTTCTATTAAGGAAAGTAAAGAGACTTTGAGTTTGAGTGTCAACCTCTGATAGGACTAAAGCCAGATGGATGAAGAGCCCTGAAAGCTCCTCCATAAATCGAAATTCAAGAAAGTCCGGTTGAGAATAATTTCAAACAGGAAGGCTGCAGCCAAGAGAACCACTGAGCTACAAGCTCCCGGAAAGTTTCTTCTCTCACTTGCAATAAGCATGGACAGCTGAGAATGATGACAACATAACACGTCAAACCCAAAACCCTCTCTTTTAATTTCAAAAGAAAACTTAAACAACTTTTTTGTTTTAGAAAGAGTTTGACGACACTTGCACTTGCAACACAGGCCACATAAGTGCAGAAGATTAGAGGTGTTACAAGAGTAACTAACACAAAAAAGAAGGAGAGATATGCACTATAGATGTTTGATAGGAGAGTTCAGTTTTGATAAGAGTTTTACGGAACTTGCAACACAATATGGTCATGTAAGTGCCGAAGATTAGAGGTGCTACAAGAAAGTAACAAACACAAAAAAAGAGGGGAGATCAGGACGATAGATGTTTGATAAGAAAGAAGGAGCAAACCACACCAGAGCACCCGCCAACCACCCACTTGATAGGAGAGACGGAGCAAACCACAGGAGAGCCTACCCAAGGAATAAATTTAACTACAGACACCTTGCTCCTGGTTTCGATTCAGTGCAATGCCCTAAAAAACACTCTTTGTTTTAGTAGAGGTTTTGCGGCGCTCGCAACTGTATAAGGTCATATGAGGGCCAGAAGATTATAGGTGTTAAAAGGGAGTAACAAACATAAAAAAGAATGAGGGGAGATAAAGACGATAGATGTTTGATAGGAAAGAAGGAGCAAACCACACCAGAGCACCCGTCAACCACCCACAAAAACACTCTATAACAAGATATAAATATAAGAAATAAATAAACACTCCATTATAACATTTCAAACAACAGGCCCAACAGTGTATCACAAAACCTTTTGGGGGTTTCAGAGTCAACAAAAAAATAACACCTCTTGTACATTAATGAGACTAAATGAGTAAATTTCGAGAGAGAGAGAGAGAGAAAGAGAGAGAGAGAGAGAGAGAGAGATAGAGAGAGAGAGAGAGAGAGAGAGAGAGAGAGAGAGGGAGAAAGAGAGAGGGAGATAGAGAGAGAGAGATAGAGAGAGAGAGAGAGAGAGAGGGAGAAAGAGAGAGAGAGATAGAGAGAGAGAAAGAGAGAGAGAGAGAGAAAGTAGAAAGAGAGAGGAAGAGAATAAGAGAGAGAGGTCAAGAAAAGAAAAGACAGCAATGTAAACCCACAACAAACCTTAAGCCTCTAAATAGAAAGACAAAGCGGACACATCTTTGTACTCAGATGTGCACACAGGATAGACAAGCTGAGATTCCCACACAACATTATGCTTAAAACATATTTCATATATATACAAATTAATCTGCAGTGAAAGCAGATACAGTCGGGCATGGATAACTCAAACATGGGGATTGAAAAATGTGAGGCAGCGTGGTGGAATCAGGCTCTCGTCAATTTTTGAGCATGTAGAGTTATTGGTACCATCTTAAAGCTTGTTCACTTGTCTTTATTTGGTTGAAAAAAATATCCATTTATCTTCAATACAAGTCGAGATATTTGTGAACGAAGGAGGTGGGGGTCCCCTGTTTTCAGAGGTAAAATTAGTGAGAAAACGGCTGCCAAATATTAGTTATTTCCTTAGCTTAAGAGTCTGTCGTAACTGAAAATTTACATTTTTTGTGCCTTTAATCAACGTTTTAAAGAAACATCCACACAGAAATGAGTTCTTTAATGGGCATGAAAGGTGTTGAGCCAAAAAACAAAATTTTGATAAAAATTCACAAACCTGAGGAAAAATGCAAGTTTCTTCACTTTGATTATTTTGACGAGAGCCTGATTCCACCATGCTGCCTCACAAATGTTTTTGACACACCCATATTTTGGGTAAACCGATAATTTATAATGAAAAATTAAAGACATATCAGTCGGCCAACGACAAGTAGTGAGTGCCATTTTTTTTACTGTGCTAGCCGTGATTTCCAATATTTCCGTGTGCCCGACTGTATAATTCCGGAAAACATTCCTTGCAGATGTGCAAGAGACATTCGTTGGACAGCAAATGACTAGCTTATGAGTCAGGACAGCACAAAACTGGAACATTGCCCAGGCCCAGAAGTCATGGTCAAAACCCAAAATAAAAAAAATAATCCAAAATATGATGCGAGTAACCAAGTATTATGAAACCCCCCACAAAAACCTTAAGAATACTGACCCTCTTACCACCACCTGGCAATAATGCAGACGTAACTCTCTCTTCGATGAAATTGTTCCAGCTATGAAAGGCCACCTCCAGATGATGGAATAAAACAAAAAAAAAGCTTATGGAAGGCATAAAAATATTTACACACACAATGAACTTACTAACCAAATATGATGAATACAAAAGCACCCAGCCAGTTGGATTTAAACTAGCTGCTTCCAGCGTAAAATAGGCAAAACAATGTTGTAGGAACTTTAAAATAATTATAATCTGTGAATATCACAAAACCCTGCATGAAGTTGCAACAAAATACAACAGGACAGAAGTTAGCTCTGATCAATAACTGAATTCTGATTTCACAACTTTCAAATTAACTGGAACACCAGAAAGCTTTAGACTAACATGGTTTTTGATTTTCACTGATTTTATGGAAGAGTGAACATTTTTATATCAATACATTGCTACCTCAAGCAAAATGACAGTGCAAATAGCCAGGCAACTTGCAAAGCAGAAAAGTAAATAACAAGAGACAGAAAATAGCATGAGACAACATGAAATATGAAAAACAACTGGAAAACAAGAGACATGGACATTAGGGGGACAAATGAAATAGCAGCAATACCAGAGAGGCAATAAGTTAAGAACTAAACTTGTTTTCACAACTGAGTACTTTAAAAAAAGTGTTAGTACGAGTCTTATGGCACTTGCAACACAATGAGATAATATATAAGTGTCAAAGATTAGGATTGTTTTTTTATTAGCTGAGTTTTTATGGCCCTCGCAACTGCATAAGGTCATATGAGTGCCAAGGGGTGGATGTCAAGTCAACAGAGAAGTCCACACAGGGAATCAGGCTTACTCTGCTCACCTCTCTAGTTTCAATAGCACAAAGTCTGCTTTGACTATCAAGGGTCACAAGAGTGTGACAAACATACAAAAGAAGTAGAGGAAAAATGACGATGGCAAGGATTAGAAAAGAAAAAGCAGCAGTACCCTGTTGCAGTTCAGGCACAGTTATGAGCATGACATTGATGAGTCACCCCATTTACAATTACAATTCTAATGTGCATAAGAACATGGTTAATGTCCCTCCTTTGGGAATGGCCTGAAGACACTTCAGTCAGTAGCACCCCTCTGGGGGGGTGTTTGGTTCTCAGACCCTCAAAAATGTATAAAATATGTTTTCTACATACTTGTTGACGGCTATGCGGTTGTTATTCTAAGAATTATTGGACAAATAAAACTACATTTCAACCACCAAAATTGTTGCTGCTGTTAAGTTGTAATCCATACCAAACTCGCACAGTAACTGCCACATTTCTGCAATAAATGATAACAATAAAAGTAGTTTTGAAAAAGAGTTGAGAGTCGACAGTCATGGAAAGGAAACTATCATGTTAGAAAGGTCAAATGGTTATGAATAAGGTTTGGTGTTGAAAAAATTATATATAGACTGAGAGCCAAATATTGTTCTGAGAGAAAGGACAATAATAATATAGACATTACCATTGTAACAGACAGAATTCTTGCAAAAATCAGAAGAGCCCATTGATTTGGGCAGCAAATAATTCTCTTTGAGTACTGAAATGCATGAGAGAAAGTAACAGGGGAAAAAAATGAGCCCTTAAAAATATTATGGAACTATAAGATGTGTGTGCCCAATATTACTAAGAAGACTACATAGTTGAGGTATATTTGGAGGCAAAACACAATGCCTTGTTGTCTGACCACAGAAGTATTTTAAGAGAATAAGTACATAAATATACATCATATGATGCCTGGAAAAGGCAGGTCAAGTAAAATGCATATACAGTCGAACCGAAGAATAACGGCCATGCATAGTCAAGGAAAAAAGTGGCCGTATAATACAGGTGGACATCCTAGGCAGGACTGATCAAAAGGGGCTGATCTCAGGCCTAGGACTGTCGTGAGGCGAATTTAAAAGGGTTCCTTTCTTTTTTTTTTAATGGAGGATGGGGATTCGGCGGGTGTAAGAAGTTTTTGTTGCAGTTGTTTCGTTGATTTGTTTTTTGGTTAGCTTTTGTTTGTTGCTGATTCTGCGCAAGTGTAAAATATATGAAATGTTATGTACGATGAAGACCGAGTGCCATGGTAAAACAAACACTGGGTCGCCACTACTCGGAGAACGAGCGATGCTTCTGTCACAAGCTCACGTTAACGTCCATTGCCACTTTGCTACAGATTTGGTAAACAAAACAGTGACCAGTCACCTCAAATATGATTTGTGCACGAGTTGTGGGCGGGGCTTATAAGTTATGACGGATCACACGCTTCCTTCAACAGCACTTGATAATTTATTGTTTTCCATTGGTCAACTTGGGTAAACATTCATTGGAGGGACTAACAATAACGACAGGTGAATGGATTATGACGGCCCGTTCACAGCGTCAGAGGCCGATTTAGAATTTATGACAAAGCATTGGGCGAGTGGAGACCACGCCAGGCCGCCTCAGGCAGGTAAATTTACTGAAAGTAGATAAAATAAGGCGACCGCGGCCGTGTTCGACAGGTGACCATTTTACACAGTTAAATTATATTTTAAAAACAAACAAAAAACGCAAGGGGTGAAATGGAAAGCGGCCGTTTTTACAGGTGGCCATATTATTATTATTATACGGGTCGCCGTCAAAGCAGGTTCGACTGTATAAAAAGTACAAGCACTGATGGCAACTTCTAATTCCAGCTCTCAAAAGTGCCTAACATCTGGTTACACATGATGAGAACATTACAGGATCTCCCAGCATGATGAGAACATTACAGAATCGGATCTCCCAGCATCATATAAGCAAAAGTAAACACAGTGCGTCCTCAACAAAGATTTCCATACATTGTATAAACTTTTCATCATTCATCATTCAAAACAGTAGCCTTATGGGTTATTTAAAATAAAAGTAACAACAGTGTGAAACTATAAAAGCAAAAGCAAATATAAGACTCGTCTTGTCATCTCATTCTCATAGCAAAGAAACCTAAGACAAAACGACAGCTATGGCAGTGAGTAAAAGCGGGAAATTGTACAGTGGTGATCAATAATAAATAACTATATCTACAGATAACCAATAAAACCATCAAATATGTAAAGTATTCATAACGAAAATACCACGTGGTTATAAAAAAAACCCTCTGGAAGAAAAGTTAAATTTATCAAACTGATTCCACATGAACATATAGTTTTGCCCCGCAACATGAGAAAAACACATCATCCCACAACAAGTTTAGCTAAACTGGTGACTCATAGTTCCTCGCCTCCCCTTTCTCCCTGTAAAACCAAAAGGGATGGGAAGGCATTTTCTGCCAACCATCTGTTCATCGACAGTTTTCACTATAAGCAATACATGTTTCTAGGATGCAGCAGCAGTTAAGGGGGCTTGCGGGTTGGGTCTAGGGCCTCGAGGACCGATTTTCACTCACTCTCAGCATTTCTTTACTTTTGGTATTTTCTCATCCCTCATTCAGTCTAGATTAAATAGACACTAGAATCTAGCTGCTATTGAAAATCGGGCAGAAAACATGAAATTGTCAACAAAGCTCATCACATTTGGTACCGGTATCTATTTATGGCTTGGCTTCGCATCTCTAACAAGGTTTTACCAACAAAGGCTTTCATTCATACTGCAACCCTTCGATGAAGTTCAAAGATAGTATGCGTCTTCACTCTGGTTGGTTACCGTTCCAATCCCAATAGCCCTTGCGAACACCTACCAATTGTAAGTAGTCGAAATCTCATTTCTGTGCAGTTCACATATATAGTTTAGCTAAAAGTAGCTTTCGGTAGACCTAGTGTTATTGTGTTTTCTCATCAAAGTAAACCAGAAATTATATTAGTTAACGTGAATATATGGAATTATGAGTAATAAAATATTTCTAAAAGAAATCAAATGAATGTTATCGATTTTGGCTCAAGTCTAAACCTGACAAGCCATCGGGTACCTGGCATGTTTACGTCTCGGGCAAGCATTGGGAAGACACTGACAGACGAAGTGAATGCCACCTGTTGACTCGCAGTTTACACTCAGATCTAGATCACGTGCGTTTGATAAAGTGTTAAGATGCCAAAATAGTTTGCCTTTGGTCAGAAGAAACGTTGTTATAAAAAACCCAGGGGTAAATATGCATGTAAAGAAGCAGAGCCTCCGATTGCATTGACCCTGATCCTGGAGAATGATACCTGGCCTTGGGAGAAACGGCATGCAGAGAGACCTATCCTGCACCGTTGGCAATTCCTTCAGCCAGCATTGAAGAAAGACACAGGTAAGAGTTCAATTTTGTAGTTCTAGACTATAAATCTAGAGATCTAATAACTCCAGAGGCTGTGTGTTTTTTGTCTGTAATTTTTTTTCGCTCATTTTTATTGAAAGTCAACAAGCAAAATATAGACTAGATATCTAGATCTATTACTAGATCTGCTACAAATTTTTACTGTGAACAGATCTGTCCTTGGTTCCAGCCTTGACACTAGCTGTCATGGAGCTATAAGGCTTGATTTTAGTCTCGATACTGGTTTGTGTTACATACAGATGTAAATAGAACTAGATGCTACCTCTGTTCCAGTTTGTTGAAAGTCATTGAAAGGTAAATACACAACTTACAATTCGCCTTTCCCCTACCCCTTCCCTCCCAATCCCAACCATCTCTTTCCACTGAGATTCCTACTTGTAATTCCAGGCACCTTGAGACTTCCCATGTCGACATGGCTAAAACATCTCGGTCAGAGTCAAAACCGGCAGCCTTCAACGTATGGAGTGTGACGACTTTTTAAGTATAGTGTAAAAAATCAAAATAGCCAGCTGCAAGCACCTTTTATTTGTGACGTTTTGCAAAATACAGAATTCCAAAAAGTTACAAACTGTAGAAATGGTGGAGAAAAAAACAACCCAACTCTACTATTTTCTATCAAATTTTCAAGATGGCTGCCGTTTCCATGGTAACGGCTAACATAATCCAGTGTGTCAACAGTTGAACAGGAAACTTTTGTCTCGTACTTTCTGCCTGTGATAAAAGTTGTTTCAGTTTGTCTTTAGTAAAAAATGTCCCGTAAGTATCGAGCCCCCTAAACACTTTTCCGGTGGCCTCAGTACTCAAAACCATCTCATAAAACGAGCACTACGAGGCTTTACTCCTACGGACACCCTGCCACTGGTGTGCTTCATACTTCGGTGAGAACATCTGGCGAGAGAAAACCGAGGTTCCAGGTCGGCAGGAAGGGCATATTTTTGTCACAAGAAGGATGACAATTCGTCAAAACACCAGAAGGCACACATGGAAGGCTGTTGGCAATTATACAGTGAAGCCGGATTATAATAAACTTAAAGGTACCACACCTGGCATTCTAAGTAAGGGGTTTATGCAAAAATTAAGACTCGCAAGCAACCTTTCTCTTTTTTTATCTAAGTTTTTTTTTCTTTTAAAAAGAGGTTATTCTTTTAAATTCAAAGTACGCTTTACGATTGTTTAAATTAAGATAAGCAGACTAAAGCGTGTGGTTAAAACTATGCAGAGAGTAATCTCATTTCTACCAAACAGCACACCCTTCCCTATTTACAACACCAGCAGCCAATCACACAATATTTTCTGGCTCCAGCGCATAAGGTCGCTTGGAAAGTCCATATCGTTGCATGAGCTGGGCAAATTTAGCATCCCAGCTAGCTTTGTTCTTGCTGTAGAGGTTCAGATAGATACCCAGAACAACCACCAGGCCTGACCAAATGTACCTGAAATATGAGAAAAAAAATGATAATTACAAGTTTCTTACCTAAAAAAAAAAATACTTAAAAAATGAAACGATACACTGAACATTCTGGCCTATACAGCAGAATCCTGTATGAAATTCATCCCTAAATTGTAATTACAAGTTGAAAATTGGTCGTAGACGACACAGACAAAACACTGGACAGGACGACAAGAAGAGAATAACCCCCCCAAAATAGAAAGACAATGGACATTGAACCGTAAAAACACACTGACGCTATAATTTGCGAGTCAGTAGACAGAAATTACCAGTTGCTGTGAGTTACATTTTGTTTATAAATGAAGCAGTCAAAAATCGGTCAGACGTCATTACTTTCAAGCTGACCTCTATCTCTTTCATAAATACCAACAAACAGAGCTAAGGAATATATGCAATATAGTCCATAAAAAGCACATATCTGATGGGGTTTTGCGATACACCCCTCTCCAATTTTTCAAAACTTACTCTGAAGTGAAAGGCTTGGTGAAGAACATAAAGGACAAAATGATGGTCACAGCTTTACGGCAGGTGGTAACTGGAGGAAACAGAGAAAAAACAGTATTTAGGACAAATACAAAAAACTTGGAAAAGCAGTCAAAGCCAGAACTAAGATAATTGTTTGCAGGGACATTACTCGTAACTGAAGGGTTTATTGACTATACATCAGAATCTACATTTTATCACTTCTAACATGATAAGAAACTTCTTCATCATTATCAGCACCAATTTGAACTGTGACAAACCATCCCCCCCCCCCCCCCCCCACTAATGTTGCCATTTTGTTGTTTCTTTAACTTTAATTGACAATACAACAGGATAACAAATTTAAATCGAAGTAAAAAGGAATGGACCAAACAATACTAAAATGGTTTCAACTCTTCATACAACAGTAACTTTTCTCTTTATAACAAACACATCAAACATTTTAAACAAAATTATACCTAAAGTCAGCGCTAGACTATCTACATCATGGCAGCAGCAGTTCCTCAGCTAGTGCCAGACAGACTATGTTGTGGCAGCAAAAAGCCAAGTATCTCTTCTCAGGACACAAAGTTCTCATAGCCATTGTAAAAAGTGAACCCACAGCCTACGACTTGGCAGTCTAAATAACAAGGCAAGGACTCCTTCGCACAGGATAAGAAAGTACAACATACCTGTCACTGCAACTAAAGCACCAAATGATTTCACCAGTGTCAGCACTACATACAGACCCAAATAGCCCGTTATAGAGAAGATCACAGCATAGCCATAGGTTTCTGTTATATGCTGAAAGAAAAAAAAAGGCAAAACAGATTTTTAAAAATAATCAAGCAAGAGTACAACTTTACTGCACACCAAAATATAGTTTAAACTCAAATTTGTATTTGCAGTAAAGATGATGTATAAAAATTGTTCTGAACCTGATTTTCGTTTGTCTCAAGACACTCAAACAAAACTCCATTTGAAATTACACAATACTGCATATACGCAGACCACAGCTATTTGACAGTTTGTGTGTAGAGCAGGGATCAACACAGTTCTGACAGACCCACACCTGTTTCAGTTTCCGTTCAAGAATCACTTCAAGATACAATAACTTTATAATTATAACGCCAGAAAATGCATTTATGGTTAAGAGTTTGTCTTTGCTTTCTTTCCCTGAATACTATCATATGGCAGGGAATACAATGACACAACAGGAAATAAGAATCCACACAACTAATGGAACTCAAGAAAATTTTTTTTTTTTACATAACTTCAAAATAACTCCTTTTCTCATCCAATTCATTCCATTTACTGTCTTATTTTCGCCAGAGGCCCCAAGATGCTGCAGAAAGTTAAAACCTATCTCTGTGATTCACAAATTATACAAAGTGACAGTCATCTTTCAGCACACTAGCATCTGTGGTGCAGCAGTTAAATGCTCTGTTGTTGCATGCTGGAGACCAAAGTTCGATTCCCGAGTAGGGAGAAAACTTATCAAGTATCTTGGTCATTCTGCTGAGATGTTGAATCCTTCTCAGCCTGGGTTGGTCCTGACACACAGGGTCGGAAGCCCACTTCCTAACTGCTCTAAATTCTGTCGATAGAGACTTAAAAATACCTAGATTTAGAAAAATAAATTCACAGCACTTACCTCCTTGCAAAAATAAAATGCTGGTAAAAGAGACCCAGTCATGAGAAGCCCAGTGAAGATGTACAAAAAGCCGATGGAATAAGAGTACAGGACCTGAAATGTAAAGCATAAGTCACACAGCTGCACAGAAAGGATAATGAGGATTGGTACAGGCTTAGCTGCTTAGCTCCTCTTTTGACAGATCAAGAGGATATTCAAGAGGAATGACCAACAATTTCAATGTCTAGTGCCAACAGGAGCAAGCGAAGAAAGTGGAAAGCCATGAAAACTCAAAACACTCAGGCAATTCAGGCCAGTAGCACCTATACTGTAGTCCAGATCACTTTAACTCTTAAGAAAAGGTATAATCCCCCCCCCTTGTCACAAAGGAACTTCACTCACCATTTCACCATTGCTGGCTCCGTATTGTTTGAGAGTTTTTTCTTGTACATTGCCAATGACACCATCCGCACATAAGGCCAAAGAAATGAGAATGATACCTGAGGACCATATGTGAAGCATCGTGGTGAAATTAGGTGCTCATCAAAATAATGAAATCGAAGAAACAGGCAAATTTTTGTTTTTTGGCTCAGCACCTTTTATGTCCATATAAAAATACACTTCCACATGAATTTTCCTGAAAAACGTTGATTAATGGCACAAAATATGTAAATTTTCAGTTCTCAAAGATTCTCAAGCTATAGATCTAGAAGTTACCAAACTTTGGAAGCCATTTTCTTGCAAATTTTACCCCAGAAAACAGGTTACCCCCCTCCTCCTTCAATCGCAAATAGCTCGACTTAAATTCAAGATAGATGGGCATTTTTCCACCTAAAGAAAGACAAATAAACAAGCTATAAGATTATACCAACAACTCTTTATGCCCAAGAATTGACAAGCACCTGAATCCACCGCGTCGTGACATGTGTGAAGAATCACAAATATTTACATAAGTACTTGGAGTAGGTGGGTGCACTGTCTAGATTTAGTGTGTTTTAATCTTTAATGAAAGTTTTGGAGCCTATCTAAAAAGACATACTGACATAACTATCCCATCCCCCCCCCCCCCCCCCCCCCCCCCCCCCCCAAGAACACTACATTTTGTAGGAATAGAAAACGTCCACAAGAAAAGTGCTCAAATTTCTATATACCCATGAATTGGGCCAGTAGAAAAATAAATATTTTGCATAATTAGTCCAAAAACCTACACAAAACAAGATCTTTCTTTTAACATTATCAATGTTTCAGGAAAAAAAAAACTACTTTTGCATATTGTGCCAGTTTGGACAGTTGACAATACTTATTTGTGTATATACAGCACTATACAAAATCAAACCCCAAGCAATACAGACATCATGCAGTTTTTCATATTCCTATTAGTCTAAATTAAGTTTTGTGCTTGTTTCACACAGCTGTGTACGCAATTTTCAATGGAATAACAACATGTCTACAATCTAAGTATGGGAGAGACTTTACTACTGCCACAATTATGAGAATAGACATTTCTCAAATGACAAGTGGGAAAGACAATGTAAGCATTGACGACTATACTATGGAAGACAAAAGGTTAGGTGAAAAAACAGAAAAGATTAAGCTGCCATCTTTCGCTTGAAGACTCCATGAAACACGCTAAAAAAATATAAGAACAAATTATACTGAAACAGTAATCAATACATGCTATTCATGTGGACATCCTGAGACAGCTCCTGAACACGATTAGTCTGAGCCCTGAGAGCCACACACTTATGACACTTAGTTAAAAATATAAACCCACGAAGAAGCTGCTGGATTGATCCCAACAACAACAAAAATGGAAGCAATAAAAGTTGTCACTCATCACCATAAGTGCTGAAGTTTGGAGAGACTGTGCTGTCAGCCAGGGTAAAGAGAATGAGGCCGACACTCATACACAGACACGCAGAAACATCAATCAGGCTGAACTTTTTGCCTGGAGAATAAAACAAACAACCTCATTTATTTCTGCATCTCTAACGTCCATAACCGTTTTAGTGCAAAAAGAAAACATCAACATAAATAAGAAAACGTATAATTCAATTTGAGTTTAAATCATACGATTATAAGAAGATTTCATTTATTTTAAAGTGACCACCGAATTGAGACTTTATCAGAGCACCCCCCCCAACCACGATCTCCAAACACACAAAGGTCTAAGTCTCAAAAGGAAAAAAAAAAAGCCCTGAAAGTTTTGAACAAAAACAGGGTAAATTACATCACATTGCAACAACTAATGGGGCGAAAACAATACATATAACAAGAAAAGAAGTCATCCATCATAAACTTTAACTAAGACATTTTCCTGCCACAAGTGAGTGAGGGAGTGGATGAGAAGATGAAATCAAAAGAGGAGAACAAAGATAAGAACATGCAGTCACCTTGAATCACAATGCCTCCAATTAGCACAGGTATGAGCTTGCAACACTTGAAGATAACCTGTGTGGGGTAGTTCAGATAACCCACTGCTGTGTTGGACAGACCCATGGTGGCCACAGTCAGGAAGGCAAGGACCAGGTAAGCTCTCAAGGGAATCCTAGGATACCATATATACATTTATGATTTATCTTGTTGAGGGGTAGTCTCCAGCTTGCTGCCAATCAGCATGGCAATGGCTATACTTTGCCAAAAGCAGACAATCTTACCTTTGGACAATAACAACACAGAAAAGAAAAAGATAAATTGGACCAAACAAGAATTCAGATGAATTGACTGTCTTATGGCATACCATAAATGATTATGGATGCTGAAAAATGTTGAATGATTATACATATAAGAAACTGTGCTGAACATACATGTACACAACGAGAGGACAAAAAATCGGTATGTGTGCTTGGCATGTGCTATTCTATGGCTACACTGTATATTGCTTTATGAATATTCCAAAGAGACACAACAGGCCTTTCAGGGGAAAGGGTCTATGCCCCATTAAAGTGACAACTGTCAAACAACACTTACACCACATGGGTTAAAGATCACAGAGTTAACTAGAATGGATCACCAAAAGGAACGGTTGTTCTGATTTTTAAAAATTGAAACTATGGGTACAATAATGTAATAGAATAAGCCTTTACAGTAGTAAAGATGTGATTATTGTCTTGTCTTTTTAAATCTTATGAGGACCATGATCATTGGTGAGAAGAACAATAAAAGACATTATTTCCTGAACTCACTTCCTTGTCTTGTCTTCTTTCAGTTGTAGCTCAGCCACTCCAAAACAAGTGTAGTAGGCAAATTGAATCAACGTGAGATACCATCCAAAAGGCTTGAAGCCTTCAAGGCGGAACATCAGCTCCTTCAAAATAAAGAGTTCAATAATTTTGAAAAATAGACCTTATTTATGAGGAGCAATAATTAACATGAAAAAGACAGAAGCAAAAAATGTATAATTGTCTCAAATAAATGAACTTTTAGTGAATTATAAAGAGGCAGTTCAATCTTGGTAAATAATGTAGCCCCATAGCCCCTCCCCAGCCCCCCCGATAATAATTTTTTTTTGAGGCAACGACTCTTTGCAAGCAAAAAATTTAAAGTTATTCTTTTGACTTTTTCTATCACATTGCAACAGCTGAGAGTTTGCCCTACAGAAAGTCATAATATTTACAAGATATGATATATGGAGCTCTCATATAAAGAGATTCTTATTAGTGAACTTGAAAAGGAGCTGAATCTCCAGACAAAGGATGAACTATCAACTTTAAGCTAACAATAAATTAAATAACCCTACATAATACTAACCTGCATGTAGCCATAAACAAGATAGAAAGCGAACGTCAGAAAAGTAAGGATCAGGAATTGTGATGAACGTGACAAATACGTCAGGTCAAAGCACCACAAGTGAAGAGGTTCTTTCACTTCGCGTCCTTTGAAACTCTCTGGCATCTTTACCACAGTTGATTGATCTTGCGACTTGAAAGACTGCGAGGTCCGCGCTGAAAATACATTCATCTTCTGCCTCAAACCTTCTGGTGGCAGAAAAGACTTGGACATCCTGAGACACCCTAATTTCCTCTACAGAGACACTGCAACTATTCATCCATGACATAAGTTGCAAACTTGATCTTGACTGGTGAGAGAGATTTGTCACACTGTATTCCTGAGAAGTAGACAAATGGTAAATCTGTCTATTTGGAACTATTGTCCATATGTAAAAAAAAAAGGTATTCTTTCACTTTCCCTCTCATCTCACACTTAGCTACCAGTTGTCCATTTTCTACTATATATCGATGTGCTGAACACGATAACTTCATTTCTGTCGCAAATTAATAGTTTCTAAAATAATAATATATATATATATGGTTTTGAATCGAGCTATATCAGACTAAGCCTAACTGCGTAGTGATTTGCGTGCTTGGGACCAATCGAGGTGTGTAATGAGGTAATAAAAAAATGTGGTGGGTACTATAATTTGATATATTTTGTCGTTAAGTTTGAAATTTGCAAGAAAATAATTGATTTGCGACAGTTTTAGAATGTTTGATCTGCAGCGAACAATAGACTGAAGTCTGATCCTCAAAGTAGTGATTCTGAGTGCGGGAGTAAAAGTAAAAATTAATTTACCAAAATTTTAACATAATAATTCCAAATCAATCATTGTATGGCACTGCTATGTTTTTTAACTCTGTACATTTAGCGTGTAAGTCAAGTTAAGTGTGCCCAGCTTGCAAGGTCTGAGATTGACAACAAAATCACAACGCGATTAAAGGCGCACATGGTGAGGACATTCACTTCATTCAGAGCAGCAGCAAAGCTTGGAGAACTGTTGAAGATAATGGAGAGCCTCCGCAAAAACATTCTGAGGCTCTGTGATGTAAACTGGAATACGTTGCACAGAGGACATGATATATATAGATCTAACATAAGAAAGGACTTGGTTTCCCTGTTTACGAAAGCCGCTTTTCATCATTGGTCTAAAATAAGCTCTCTCACAGCAATTCCCCTTTCAATTTCATGATCATACTGGTATATGAGTGACCGACCAAACATCCTGCCAGCAAGAAATGAGTTACCATGAACTGCAGTGATGCTCCTTCAAAACAAGAGATTCTGGATGCCATTAAGAAGTTGAACAAAGGTATAGCGGCCGGTCCTGACCAGATTCCACCTGAAGCCCTAAAAGCAGATGCCAATGTGACGGTAGACATCCTCCTCCCACTGTACCAGGATCTGGAATGAGAGCAAGTTCCCAAAGGAATGGAAAGAAGGACACCTCGTGAAGCTTCCAAAAAAGGGGGACTCAGCAACTGCAGCAACTACAGAGGGATCACTCTTCTCTCAATACCAGTTAAGGTCTTCAACAGAATCATTCTGGAGAGAATCAAGACAGCAACGGATCCAAGACTATGAGATGAACAGGCTGGTTTCCGGAAAAATCGCTCAACCACCGACCAGATTGTCACGCTGAGGATTATTGTGGAACAGTCCCTGGAGTGGAACTCCCAGCTTATCGTCAACTTCCTAGACTATGAGAAGGCCTTTGACAGTATAGACCGAGCAACACTATGGAAGATTATGAGACACCACGGAATCCCACAGAAGTTGGTGAACCTCATCAAGAGCATCATGTACGAGGGGACAAGTTGCAGGGTTGTACATGATGGCCAGCTCACCGACAGCTTTGACATCAAGATTGGTGTGTCTACTATCACCGTTCCTCTTCATATTGGCAGTCGACTGGCTGATGAAGGAAACCACAAGAGGACACAGAAATGGTATACAGTGGACACCATGGACACAGTTGGACGATCTGGATTTTGCAGACGACTTGGCCCTTCTGTCGCACACCTAGGAACAGATGCAAGCAAAGACTTCAGTATTAAACAGCCTATTGGAGTCTGTTGGATTGAGGATCCACCCCAGAAAGTCAAAGGTCCTAAGGACAGATGATGCACTACTTAAAAGTACGGCTAGCCACTTCGTTCCTGAACGTTCCTGAGCGTTCGGAGAAAAAGTCACTTCGTAATTATTTAACGAAACATTCTTAAAAAGGAAGAGTAACGAACACATGGTATGGGCTAAAGTTTGTTGAACTAGATTAGATCTAGAATCTAGATTCTACACTAAAACTAAAGGCGGTGACTGAGGCAAAGGTCTGGCATTTGTCATCATTTATTGTTCTCGTCTGAGACTGAAACTCAGAAAGACTCACAAATCTCAAAGTCCAAGCTTAGGCTTAAATGTAAAAACATTTTCTAATGTATGGTTACATTAGCAAGAGCCATGCCACTGTTTTGACAAATTGTTTAGATATTTATGTATTTGTTTTTTAGTCAGTAAAAGCTTCGAGATGTCAAACCAGAAGCCAGTGAAGAAGTCTGTGATGATTCCAGTGCGGGTAGGCCTGGCCTGTGTTGTGGGTTGTGTCGCAGTTGTAGCACAGCACTGTGGTGTGTACTGTGTACTACGTCACCCTACAACACTCGTTCACAGTTATTCCCCTTCCGTAACGAAACATGGCGGCGTCCACCAGTATTGTTTTGGAGTTTGACAAGGCTCGAGATAAATTCAAGGTACCGACTCTATAATCTAATTAACCTCGTATTTTATCGCAAACTTCTGCCATACAGAAAATGAAAAAGAGGTCTTCCTAATACAATCGAACATGTGTAAGACGGTCACCCATTGTTGAGGAGAAAAAGTCTGGGACTTTTTCATGATCATTCATGGATGGTCATTAATTATTGAATTTTATTTAATTTGAGGTTCAGGACTCAAGAAGACAGAAGTTGTTCACATATTTTGATACCAATTTTTAAATTTAACTCAGTGGGACAGCCTATTATACACACATGCTGAAAATAGTGTCCTATATCGGAGTGATTTATGGAAGTGGCTTATTCTCATCCGGGGTGAGAATAGAAAAATGATCTACCTCTCACCCCGGGTGAGACTTGCCAGCGTAGGCTATTCTCACCCGGTGCTAAACAAGACCTGCTTTTCCTCATTTTGGAATACTGTCTATCGGTGTGGATGATCAAATTGATAAAAGCCAAGAAAAAATTACGTTATAGCACAAAAGTAAGCTAATTTGATCGTCTTCAATGATGCTATGGCTATTTCACTGTTCGAATCGAGCCGAACTACGCAGGTCGCCATTTTGTTTTGCCCGGAAGTTCTCGTAAGATCTACTCCTCCCCTCTCTCTCTCTCTGTCTCTTTCTGAATACTGTCTATCGGTGTGGACGATCAAATTGACCAAAACAAAGTTAAAAAATGATGTTAAAACACAAAAGTAAATTAATTTGGTCATTAATTTGGTCATCTACAAAGATGCTACGGCTAGATCTATATTTAACTTTTTGAATCAACCCGCGTAGTCGCCATTATGTTTTGCCCCGAAGTTCTCGTGCTGTACTCCTCTCTCTCTCTCTTTTTCTCTCTCTCTTTTTCTCTCTCTCTCTTTCTCTCTCTCTCTCCACTGCCCACAGACAAAATTGTACGCTTTTAGTAGGCTAACAGTAGTAATGGTACGTTTGTTCACGGCATAGAATTCTACAATTTTTCTGTTTTCACAGTGCATAATTCTGTGGTTTAGGGTGAACGCAAAATTGGTTGGCCTAGATCTAGGCTATAACGGTGAACGCACACCAGGTGAGAATAGCCAAAAGACTCGCCTGCGCTATTCTCACCCCGGGTGAGAATAGAGGGGACCGTGAGGATAAACTGGATATTATTGAAGTATTCTCCCGGGTGAGAATAAAATTGGGTGCTTTTTCGGAAGTTCCCACCCCCCTTATTTGAGCCTTGACCTAGATCTACATCTAGATCTATACGTTTGATGCGCCACAAGCTAAGATATCGAACCTATATAACTGCAAAGGAAGTGGCTATCCTCACCCGGGGTGAGAATAAAAATACGATCGACCTCTCACCCCGTGTGAGACTTGCCACCGTAGGCTATTCTCACTTGGTGTGAAACAAGACCTGTTTTTCCTAATTTCGGAGTACTTTCCATCGATATGGATGATCAAATGGATAAAGGCAAAGAAAAGATTACGTTATAGCACAAAAGTAAGCTAATTTGATCGACTACAAAGAGATGCTATGGCTATTTCACTTTTCGAATCGGGTCGCCATTTTGTTTTGCCCGGAAGTTCTTGCAAGATCTACTCCTCCCCTCTCTTCTCTCTGTCTCTTTCTGAATACTGTCTATCGGTGTGGATGATCAAATTGACCGAACAAAGTTTTAAAATGATGTTAAAACGCAAAAGTAAATTAATTTGGTCGTCTACAAAGATGCTACGGCTATTTAACTTTTCGAATCGAGCCGAACTACGCGGGTCGCCATTTTGTTTTGCCCGGAAGTTCTTGCAAGATCTACTCCTCCCCTCTCTTCTCTCTGTCTCTTTCTGAATACTGTCTATCGGTGTGGATGATCAAATTGACCGAACAAAGTTTTAAAATGATGTTAAAACGCAAAAGTAAATTAATTTGGTCGTCTACAAAGATGCTACGGCTATTTAACTTTTCGAATCGAGCCAAACTACGCGGGTCGCCATTTTGTTTTGCCCGAAAGTTCTTGCGCTACTCCTCTCTCTCTCTAGACTCTCTCTCTCTCTCCACTGCCCACAGACAGAATTGTACCATTTTTCTGTTATCACAGTGTAGAATTCTGTGGTTCAGGGTGAATGCAAAATTGGTTGGCCTAGGTCTAGGCTATAATGGTGAACGCACACCGGGTGAGAATAGTCAAAAGACTCGCTTGCGCTATTCTCACCCGGGGTGAGAATAGAGGTGGCCAACTGCAAAACATCGAATTATGGTGAAATTCAAGGGGGCATGCCCCCCTGAAACCCCCCACCATATTTATATAGGTCAGGGTGGCAAGCCCCCCTGAAACCCCTGTATTCTTGGGGCCAAAACCGGCGAATTACAATTGTGGGGTGGGAAAAACTACCGAAAAAGAGCCTTAGATTGATCACTATTCTCACGGATTGAGAATAAAGACAGCCTACTATTCTCACCCGGTCTTTTCGTTTCGAGCATAATAGGACCCCTTGTCACTGAACGCTCCAGGCGACAAAACTCTCCTCCCTCTCTCACTCCGCTGAGCGTGCAAGGCAACTAAAATCACCAACAGGCGAGCCAGCCCTTGACCGCGGGAGGCAACTATTGTCGATTTGGGGGAAAACCTTATCTTTTGAGCAAATAGCGTCACATTTTGTTGCTAATTATTGTTTCTGTATGGAAAATTTTACTCTTGAATGGTTTAACCTATCAAAATTAAGACAAAACTTAAGCCTAGAGAGAGTCAAGGCACTGCCTTAACCCTCTGCGTGCACATCACGACCATTTGTCGTGATGACTCGAATACCTCCCTTCCCTGGGTTCACGACCACCGGTCGTGATCCGACATGAGTGTAGAAACTATACCGCTGACATGAGAATAGCCATTTTTTAAACTGCTGGTGACTACAGTCCACCAGAGCTACGTTTATTAGTGCCGATGGCCGCGCATTTCGCAGTCGGGGATCGATTGGGAGTTTTTTTATCAGCAATTTTCTGGGATATTGTTTAGTTTTCAAAATGTCGGATTCGTCAGCTGATTTAGACACAGATTTATCCAACATTTTTCTGGAATCGGACCACAGTGATAAAGAGTTAAAAGGATGAGGTCCTCAAATAAAAGATTTAGATCAATGTGTGAATGATGGGGATATCGTGGCGTAGATCTAGATCTAACGAGGAAAGCCCAGAGGGGGACGTCGATATTCCTGCTTATCTCCAAGCAGGCTGGACCAAAAATGATGGGGATTTTGATACCAACAACAACAACATCATTAAAAAACACATCTGACCAGACATAAGAGTAGTTCATTATTTAAAACACATTTTTCCTTCTTACTGTAACTAGAAATTATGATAAATAAGAAAGATATGAGATGAGCTTTTTTTATAGTCATGTTGAAAATTAGCTTTTTTCTAAAATAAACCTACCACTGAAGGGAAGTAATGGTAAAAATGGCTTAGCGCTAAGAGGGTTAAAAATAATCGTGGGTTCTATTACGGATAACAATTTTATTAAACAAGTTTTTTTGTGTTGTAAACAAATGCCAATTGTAACATTACAATGACAAGCTATTACTAACATTATTTCAGTGAACAGCTTTCAGTTAAGGCTATTTTTTTTAAAAACATACTAGATCTACTCTTTCAAGTGAATTCCTTTCTGAACTTAAAATATGCGTATCTATGGTTTTGGTGAAGATATGCGTGCATACTCTCAAGATTTTAAAAAATGAAACAATAATCCCCATGGGAGCCTAGACCTAGAAAAATCGGCTAGCGCTCTTGGGCAGGTCACGAACGGTCACTCTTACTATTCACAAACTATTTTCTCTATCATCCTATTAGCCTACTTGTAGGCCTACCAGTTCTCAACACCCAGGTAGGCCTAAGAATAAAAATCCATTGCATTCTCAGACCAAGTGAGAATAATATATACAATATTATTCTCAGACCGGGTGAGAATAAAATGGATTATATTTTTATTTTCACCCCGGGTGAGAATAACGACAGCCGTCCTTTATACTTTATGTTTTTTCCTGGGAAAGGTCGGGGCGGAGTAAATCTGTCACCAATACGTCAAAACATATCGGTTGCCTCTCTGTGTGCTCACAAGCGGAAGCTAGAGAACGACAACTAAACGCCATTGGCCGATATTTATAGTAACAGCCATCTTGTTGGACGTCATTGAGGGATTCCCACTTTGTCAGTCATGGTGGCAACACGACCGCACGACGGCACCCTGCCCACTCGGATTATTTTCTTCAAAGTGACTAGAATCTCTAGATCTAGGCCTATTCGGACTCTTATCTAGTCTGATTAGACAAAAATTATATTCGGACTCTGAATTGGGTCCAGCATGACGTCTGTTGTTGGTTACTGTGTACTTCAACTTAAACGCTGCCATTGGGCAATGAGACTGCAGTCTTTTGTGAATTTTGACAGAATTACACAGTCCTAGTAGGTAATTCTAGTTCTAATTCTAGTTTTATGTGTAAAATCCTCCGACGACAGTTATATTAATGTAACCTCCTTACACTCACAATAACTCACTTAGAAGCAGAGTCCGAAAAAATAAAACATTTTTTTCTGACCCGAGTCCGAATAGATAAAACCCATATTTGGACAGGAGTCAGAATAGATAGTAATCTAATCGGACTCGAGTCGAATAGAGCTGGCATTTTCTTTGCAACTTGCAGAACTGTTCGGTTCGATTGTCTGATTGTGCAGCACCCTTCTTCTGCTCAGATTGATTCTGATCTGTACACTACATAAACTGAGAGGAAGAAGAAGACTAAGAGAAGGCCTACATACGAAAGCAAGGTCAAACAAAGTTCAAAGACGCAGTGCAAATGATCGACCGTTTCGATCCGGATTGTTTCTTTTAACTTTTAAAGTTTTGTAAGCACAAGAAATTAAGCACTCAGAAGAGCTTGGACTTAATAGCCTGACTCTGAGCTGCAAATGGACTAGATCTAATTCGAGACTGCAAAGTTTGCAAATGAATACTGTGAGGTGCAAAAGCAGTAGGGGGAACCACCAGGAAAGACTCGAATAGAGAAGTTTGGAAACGGCCAGTGCAAACCCCGCGCTACGCAAAATCATCACTATTTAGAATCGGGATCAGATGACACAGCGGGCATCCCCCTTGCGAGGTCAAACTAGCTGGCTGTTACTATAATATCAGCCAATGGCGTTTAGTTGTCGTTCTCTAGCTATCCGCTTGTCTGTATGCACCCTTAGGCAGGCAGGACTTTTGAAAATGAAGAAATCTAAAGCCAGCACTTCTGAGATTCCCAACTGGAGGTGGTCGCAGTCTCAAGACTGCCTTAAAGCTACTGGTAATTAATTTTTTTTTTTTTAATGGGAGGGGGGGAGGATAGGAAGGGTTTTGGATTTTTTCTTTGGTCTCTTTTCTTTTTTTAAGATTTTGTTGCTGATTTTGTCCAAGCCAACGGTAAAAATAAAACTTAAAAGTAAAACAAAGTAAAGTGTGTCAAACGAGGAGGACCGAGTGCCATGGTAAACAAACAAATGAATCGCCACCACTCTTCCAAAAAGGGACACTTCTGTCCCTAGTTCATGTTGACGTCCATTGACATTGTTTAACAGACTGGGAACAGAGATCGAGTGTCTGTTCATCTCATCGACTCTTATCTTATGGTTTATTTGTATGGGTTGTGGGCAGGCTTTGACAGATCACATGACTCCTTCATCAGCAGCTTAAATTGTTACTGATGGGTCAGCTTTGGTGAACAGTGGGATAGACCTATGCAACATGATCAGTTCATTCAGTATTTAGTGGAGAGACTTCAAAAGCGACAGGTGAATAGATTATAGTGGCAGTTCGTCCTCAGCGTCAGAGGACAAAGAGTTGGGCTACAAGAGATTTACAAATTACCTGGGCATCTTAGACAGGTTTTTTGGTTAACTTAAAGCAGTCAGTGCTCTGCTATTATTTAAAAAATGCAAGAGGGGTAAAAATGGAAAGTGGCCGTTTGAACAGGTTTGTATTATGCAGGTGGCCGTCATAGGGCAGGTTCAACTTTATTTTGTACTTCTGGCGAAAAGGAGTTCAGCAATGAGAGATGAATCCAAGTCAGAACTAAAAAATGCAACTTCTTAAAAAATAAGATGGTAAAGAGTTTAGAAGGCCAGCTAAGACATTCCTGCAGATATTCTTAAAGAGTGGTAGTCCCTTGAACTGTAGATTATGGCTCACTTTTATGGCTACTGTCTTTTGGTTGAATGATGGTCTTGTCAGGCTTATAACAAATCATGGTAATTTTTACAACCACCCCCTGACCCAGAAGACTCCTTTTACTTAGTTTTAGTATATTGGGGCGCAACAAAATATCTTTGGCTGCTGAACACAGATATGGCCACAAAGACCAATTGTTTTCAAAAAATCAGGGGGGCGGGGGGACCCACAACCAACACACACGATTGGCGTTTACAAATTGTTAATGACAACAGAAAAGGGAAAATGGAACTATGATACTATCACATGATGTATATGTTACCATTTTTCTCTCAATATCAATTGCTTTGAAGCAACCATATACTAAACCACATGTTTTTGCTGTTTTGCAGAATATTCTTGAGACGTCTTTGGAATCTAAAAATGCTGAGAACTTATTATCCTTTGTGGAGTCTTATCAAGATGATGAGTAAGTTAACAGCATTAGCAGATGCCGTGTTTTGCTTATTCCACTTTCACACATCTGGGTTTATTCTGTTCTACCACTGTATTTGTTGAGGGCCATGAAATCATGTTCAGGGGTTGTAGGGGGGGGGGGGGATTGCTGTAGACTTGGCCCAATACCTTCAATATTTATGGTATCATAACTGCTCATCATTTCAGTTCAGTAACACTGACACTGCATCTTAAACCTTGCTGTATTTACCGCAATAATAACCTTTTGTGTACATTTGACAGCATTCATTATGTCTGAGAGTTTAAGTGAATTGTTGTCCCTTTGTTATCACTGTTTCATAGGAGCGTGGAAAAGAGAACTGTCTTGGATCAAGTCTTCCGGGACATTCTTTGCAGGTTGATAGTAAGTTGTTCTCGTATCTGTTTTGCTGTATGTGGAAAATCTGAATAAGTTTTTGCTCTTAGTGACTTCTTTTGTATGTTGTTCTTTTAATGAATAGTCAGCATCCTTTAGAAAACTAAAGCTAACATTTGAAAAAGCAAAATGTTTTTGACATAGCAAGATTTTTTTATACATAAAGTAGGGACAAATTGTAAATTAGGAAAATATCAATCTTTTCATTTAATTACATTCAGTGCTTTAATTGTTGCAGATTCACTATGTATTTTGCATTAGCAACAGTATTTCCTGTCTGATTAAATTGTCTTCCCTTCTTAGTTCTCTGAGTCAGTTTGTCTTAGCTCTCATCTCATGTATGTCCTCACAAAATCTTTGTGATGGGCGGCTGTGTGGTAATTTGTTTACGGTATAAAACTCTTGTGATTATTTTTTTCTAATATACTTCTTTGTTATTTAGAGAACGGACTCTGACAGTGGAGACTTGAAAACTGTCATCACGTTTGCAGTGCAGGCTGTCAGGCATGGTGAGTTCTTTGTAATATGGAATTGGTGAAATGGGTCTTTGTAGAAGGATATGGGTGGGTGGTTGGCGGGTGCTCTGGTGTGGTTTGCTTCTTCTTTCCTATCAAACATCTGTCGTCCTTATCTCTCCTTCTTTTTTATGTTTGTTACTCTCTTGTAACACCTCTAATCTTCAGCACTTATATGACCTTATTGTTTTGCAAGTGCCGTAAAACACTTACTAAAACTAAATGATAATTTTGAGGTTACTGTTGATGTTTTAAAATCTTTTTGTGTATTGTTAGGTCTGCATCTTACAATGTATGCACATTTTTTTTTCACCAATTAAAAAAATTTTTTTTAAAGGCTCAAGTGAACAGGTGTGGTGCTCGGAGTCATTTCTGGTGTAGGCAGGCATGGTTGGAGGATGATTTGTCGATCTTTGCTGAAATTTTTCACACCCATGATCTTAGGCTTGATTGTCCCGAATACATAGTCTTCTTTGATAGAACAAGAAGCATCTAAGTCATTGAAAGTGATAGTAACATAGGCCTGTTAAGGTCAGCTTCCGGGGCAAAGCTTAAATTAGTAATCCCATCCCAAATGTAGTGTGAATTAATAAGTGAATGTTCAAATATATCGTAAATGTTTGAAAGGGATGGGAAGAAGGAAATAAACTGTATAATGTGTGACCTCCCTAACTTGATTTCAGACAGTTTTGTAATATGCTGAGGGAGAAAACCAGTGCTGGTATACAAATATGAAAATAAAACTGAAAATCATATGTGCTTGTAACAGGTTTATGACTTTAAAAACAAATTGCAGATAAGAGAAATATAGATCAAACTTGTATGACACTTATGCGATTGAACCAAGCATGCTTGCAAACCAGCCAAGTATTCTTATAACAGAGGAGCTCCCTGATTTCCCGTTGGTTGTTGAAGAACCTCATTTGGATTTGCATAGACACCAATTTTTATCTTGATTTCCATTTTTGTCAGATCGAATGCAGCCTATTGCTGATGACGTGAAAATACTCATATATTTATGTGTGTTCATTTGCAATATTTGTACGACTGATCAACACTGACAAGAAAAAATGTTGATATTTGCAACACACGTCTATTTGCCATGGTCAGTTTGCTGTGTATCTTAATCTTCTGGGGTTGTGGAGACTGATTTTTTTCCCTAAACTCTTTTTCTTTAGGATTTAAAGGAAAACTCATATTTGTGACCGTGGAGTGGTTGGCAGGACTGCGCATGATTTATTGTGGAGACTTACCTCAGGGTTGGGGAAAAGTTGGGTCTACCTATTACGACAAACCTCTGGTAGTGTGCAGATTTGATAGTTGAAAAAGTTATCTGCTCAAATTATTTTAATATCTTTTCAGATTTGCAGATAATTTTCCTTTACAATTGACTGCAATATCTGGTTGGAACATACATGAAGTGTACAATCAAGTTTGTATGTTTTTTTACACAGAATACAGTCAAGTGCATTTCAGATATGGTCTGTTGAATGCTTTACGTGCATATTTTGTTTCAGATATGTGCTCACCTTCCACGCCTTTCCTGATGATGGCGGACATCTTTGATATGTTGACCTTGGAGCGCTGTGAAGACATCTTTGACCTTGTGGAGGACAAAGTTACAGTTTGGAAATCGGTAGGTTTTGTATACCAGCATTGATTTGGTGTAAGTTTTTAGAGTCTGCCACTGTGGCATATTTTTATTTCAATTCTGATCAGCAAGTGGTAGATCTTGGTTAGAACTGAAGAACGTAAAAAAAAATTTTTACAAGGAAAAAAATTCCTTGTGGCTTGATTTCTTGTCTCGGAGCAAAGTGGTCTTCCTTAAAAATGAAGTGGGGCATAAAATTTAGTTTTTAGAAACTGATTTAGAATTTATGAGAGTTTAATGAGGCCTGCTCAATATTTTTTTTGTTTCTTTGACATATGCTTTATTATTGCCTGTGGGTAACTTTATTTTGGTTTGTAGTTTAGGGGATACTGATTATGATCTATAGGAGTTTAGATGAACTGACTGTCGTCAATGGTCTCTCCTCCCCCCTGCTCCAACCTCTAAGTTTGTTGCAAAATGAGATTATTATAATATCACTTTGGTCTGTAAACTTTTACTGAGTTATTCAGCAGCTGATTGTTTTAAGTCGACTTTGATGTTACGAATGTTTGAAATATGGTTGGTAGTTGAGCTTTATACTTTTGTTGATGAATGTACAGCCTTACATTTTGTTTGTTCACAGGATCCTTTTTACGAATCAGGGAAAAATTATCTCCTGAGGATGTGTAATGGTAAGTTATTGTACATTTCTAATTTAGTCTCTGTAAAGAAACTAAATTTCCCTTGATTTTCCTGTCAAAGAATAAACAGCTGTACTTTCTCTTCTCTCTTTCTTTTTAATATTTAAAAGATATTATGATAACTGTCAGTTTCAATTCACTCCCTTCCATGCAAAACATAATGTGTTTCAAAATCTGATTCCTTTTGAAGGCACACCACATAGTGCATCAAATGCTTTATTTTGTTTGAAGGGAATATATTCTAAAATAACTCTTTTATTTTATCAAAACTTTTGTCAGTCTTGGGTAAGTATTGCCTTGATTTTCATGGGTTTAACCATTTTTTGAATTTTGAAATTGTCAGGGAAGTGTAAAAATGACACTTAAGTTTTTGTTTACATTCCCTCAAAATGAGATGTAAGGTTTACCACTGCACTATCTCCGGCCGCTAGTTCTTGACTGATTTGAACAATATATTGTTTCACAGGTAAAGCAAGATTTACTTGAGAGCTTGCCATTGACATTAGCAATAATGGACCTTTCCTTTTTTCTTTTGTTGTTCATTGAAAGCCCATCTTTGTTGGCAATGTATGTTGAATTTGCTGTTTTGATTTTTTTAACAATGTTTTTCTTTTCTTGGTTAACCCGTTCGAAAAACAATTTCAGATCTTATAAGAAGACTCTCCAAGTCTCAAAACACTGTGTTTTGCGGAAGAATACAACTGTTCTTGTCCAGACTTTTCCCACTGTCTGAAAAATCAGGTAGGGGCTTTTATGTACTTGCAATACAATCTGATATGTTTTGTTCTGTGAATTTTATTGGTTGGAAGATGGAAATGTACATTTTTCTCCTGTTTCCCAGATTTTTGAAATTTTAAATGATCTTGAAATTTTGCTTTCTGAAGTCCCCTTATTTTACATAAAATCATGATAGAAGTCTTCATGACTTCACTCTGATCACGTAAATAACATTTAAAAAGTGACATTGCCTACTTTCAATTTTTGATACTTGTTTCTTTTTCTAGAATAACAGCAGCTTGAAAAATAAATGTAGTGCCTTAACACTTTGCTGCCTCATCTCGCAGACTGGCGATGTTTACCACCCAGTTTCTTTGGATTTTCCCCAAAATATGATGGCAAAGTGTTAAAAAAAAAGATTACAAGTGTATATATATTTGGAAGGATTGTTGTACGTTGAATGGGCCATTAAGCGTGAAACCTGTCATTGTGTGAGCTGTTGAATTTGAAGTAAAAATTTTGTTTGATCATGAAGTGACTGGAGCCACCGGGGAGTGGGCGCTGTAGGAGAAATCTTTATTATCATCATTATTATTATTATTGTTAAGCTGTCGTATCTCCCTTGATCATTATACTGTTTCTTTTAAAACTCTGGTCTTTTTCGTTTTCATTCTCAGCTTTGAACCTTGCCAGTCAGTTTAACCTGGACAATGTCACAGTGTATGCAAGGCAGGGCCAGACTGAGGAGGTGTGAATATTTTAAGATAAGATAAGATTAATCTTAATTGTCCAGACACTGGCACATTGGTTTGGTGTTTCGCCACACACACAAATGTACACTCAAATGTGCATGCGTATACATGCCTGCTCGCTTTTATGCTTGCATGCACGCACACGTGCGCACGCACACACACACACACACACACACACACACACACACACACACACACACACACACGTTATATATATATACCAAAAAAAATAATATGCTCATCATCACAAATAGACCCACAGTCGTACCCATATGAAATAAATGAACAGTTTATAGTTGACATTTTTGTGCAATTGTTTTGGAAGTATATTGAAATATACAGGATGGTTTCAGTTTTTACATAGTCCCACAAATCTTCAAATCTTGTCCTTTTGATCCTATGTCTTGGTCCGATTTGGCTCTACATTTCTGGTGAAAGGTACTTGTTTGTAACTTTTATGCCGATTTATAATAGAACATTTGCATTTTGATTCAGTTCGCAATCTTTCAAGTTGAAAGTGCAAAGTCTAAATATCTGGGTTGTTTTCTTTTAGTTCCTTCCCGGAGGCCCATGTATGACTCAATGTTTATCAGTATGGAACAACAAATTTTCTCATTTGTTATCTTTAAATACGAATCCTGTATTTCACAAGGAAAATGAATGCTTAAATTTTAATGATAATGGCTTGTTGATAGTTGCAGTTGTCATTTAGGCAATGATTTATTTTGTGGCTTAAAGTATTTATGTGTAACTGGGAGCTGTGGGGTGTAAAGTATTTCTGTTTTGTGCAGAAGCGAAAAAGAAGGGTCTGAACATACCTAGAGCTGCAAAGTGGAGCAGGTGGTGGTCCGTTGACTTTTGTAATGTAGCTTGCCACAAAACCAACACAAAAAGGGAAGCTGTGGGTGTATTTAACTTATAAACTGTTTCAGTTGTGTGTGCTGTGTTTTTGGGCAAAGCAAAAAGTAAGGCTTTTATAACTAACATCTTCCACTGCTCATCTCTCTTTATTTCTTTTGGAGCAACGGTGCCGACTGCTTCTTCTACTTCTTTTCTGTGTTTCTGCTGTCCTTATCTGTCTCTGATGAAATAATGTTGTATGATTGTACAAACGCTTCCTTTGTGTGTATCATCATGTTGTCTCTTTTCCATTGTTCCATGCCAATATCGATGTGAAAGTACTTTTGTGCTTCTCAATGAGAAAGGCTTTTATTTGTGTGACTTTTTGCTCTTTTACAGACAAATGGAGAGACGAAAGCGAAACCGATGGACGTAGATGAACCCACTACTCTGTCGAAGTATGAATTACTTGTGATGTCATACTATTTCTAGAGTTTTATTTTGGATCCTCAATGTAATCATACAGTAATCGTGTATAAGAAAGCATGGGGAAATTCTCAGCTGACTGTATCTCATCTTTTGTGTTCATCCAAAACAACTCCTTGCACTGTGCAGAAGTCAAACTCTTGGGATTTTTTTCTTAGCTCATTTCATGACATGAATAATAATTTTTTTTTCTCGGGAAAAGTTTCTCCTAAATACTAGATTAAGTGGTTGCTATATTGTTAATGCCCAAGGTAATGAAAAAAAAAGCTTTCTTTTTCTTTCAGGATAGATTTTGTGTTGCTGCTGAGATTTTTAACATTGACATTACACCATGTTCTCCACATGTTGTCTTTCAGTTCCATTCCTATTGACTATCACCTGTATCGAAAGTTTTGGGCTCTGCAAGACTTTTTTCGTCGGCCAAACCAATGTTACGACAAAACATCGTGGCTGACATTTGCACAGGTGAGCAAACCATTCTTGATGTATCTTTTAATTTGACTCCTGATGGACATGTTGATTATTTGAGCTCATTTGGAGTTAACATTTAGGTATTTCAGCTGAAAAAAAAGATGAAAATGTATTGACAACTCTGTGTGGTTTGTGAAGAATTCTTTTGTGAGTTTTTTAATTCAAATTGTTAAAAAGAAGGTTTTGAATGAAGATATTGATTTATGAAGAACTTTATTTGTAAATACTAGAGAATCTCGTACTTTCTGGGTATACCTTTTTTTAATTTCTCGCATGTGGAAAGTTGCCAAATAATAATAAACGTTAAAAGTAATTACCCTTTTGTTAAGTAGTGTCTGTTACATCTTTCTTCCTTTAAAATGCTTTTTTCTCCACACCAAATGACACTGTTACTGTTGCGTTGCAGCTCTTCCGTTTGACTCTGGTAAGCAGAGCAACTCTCTTTTTACTTTGGCTTTTACTCTTTCTCTTTCCCTTTTTTCTTGCTAAAACAATTATAGAGAAACATTGTGTTTAACAAAGTGACCATTTTTGAACCTCAGTGCAACTATTTTTCTTTGTCTCTGCAGTATGCCGGTGATGTGATGTCTGTCTTCTCCACCTTCAAACTTGATGACCTATCCTCCAGCCGCAAAAAAGTCCTCACCCAGCAGCAGAGTCACCAAGAAGTACAGAACTTCTTTGCCAAATACCTCACCAGTGAAAAGGTCTGTGGAGGGACATACTTTCCTGATTTGTTAACATGTTATATTCTCACTTTGTATATGCTTTAAATTAGATGGCTTCCTAGCTTTTGAGTTCTTGTTGGCACCGGTATTAAACGGGCTAATGCTGTGTGATCATTTCTTAAGTTTGTGAGAAAGGTGAGCCCACATATTCGTTAGGCCTTACTTTGCTCTCTGAAGACTGAAGTTTATTCTTAGATGGGAAAGATAGCGCTGACTGTGTTTGTCTTTGCCTTTGGAATATTGTTAACCACACAGTCCAGGTAGCCCACATCCTAAATGATCTAAGTTGAGGTGATGGGTACTTCATACGTTCACAATCGTTTTAGGAGAGTTGAGTTTTTGTTCGCTCTATATGACTATTTTTGCACTGCTAGTTTCTCCTCATGTGTATGTTGCCCATATAGCTTTCTAATCACAGTTTGGTCAGGCTCCTGAAATAATGTTAGGTTTATTTTGTTTCTTGATTCACCCATATTTGTCAACTCTGTCATTTCAGCTGCTGAACTTACAGTTAAACGACAGTAACTTCCGGCGATATGTTCTGGTGCAGTTCCTCATCATTTTCTATTACCTGAAGGCTTCTGTGAAGTTCAAAACGTGAGTGGAAAATGTCTACATTTTGATAAGGACATTGTATCCCTTCGAAAGGCACCTTAACGTGTTTTCCTTTTTTCATACAGTTCACCCAGCTGTTTTGGTCTTACTTCGCTGGGGAGGAGGGCAGGGGGGAGGGGGATACTTAAGTGATGGGATTATGTTTCTAATAGATTGCTTTGCTATGAGTTCCTTGAGGGAGATTGGTGCTAAATTGGTATGTACAGGTCAGCCAAAGGAAGGAGTTCTTGTGAAGTCACATGAGCATTCTTGTGGTAGAGGATGCAAGATGATTAGATATCTCTGTGCCACATCTCCTGACGGTAATTTTGATGCTTTTTACCCTTTGATAAAAGCTGCGACAAAAAGCTACATTCCCATCTTGTAGGCACACTTAACCTTTGCTGATGAGTATCTGACAAAGGAAAGCCATGAAGGTTCATGGCTTTGTTTGTTTGTTTGTTTGTTTAGTATAGGGTTTTACAGCGCTCGCAACTGCATAAGGTCATATGAGCGCGCGGGACACACCTAATACTTTTTCGTTGGTAGGAAATTTTGAATTTTGCCCGGGAGGCGGCCGAAGCCTACTCTTATCGATTTTAGACCACCAAGGGATCTTTAACGTGCGCAACTTGCACACGGGCCCTCCGAGATTTTTCGCCCTTGTCCGAGAAGGCTAGGTGTAGATCTTTCCTACCAGAAGATCAGGGGTGTGGCAGAAAGACAGCAGTTAGGAGGAGCCAAGGAGTAGCAGTAGAAAGGCTGCAGAAAGAGTCAGGAGCCCAGAGGAGGGGGCAAAGGCGGTGAGGGGTGGGGGCAGAAAGTGGAAATGAAAGCAGACAACAGAACATTGTTAGAGATCAGGAAAGGATGTGAAAGGAGACAATTTTAGAGAAGAAAATTTTTTGGTCGGTACCCGGAATCGAACCCGGGACCTTTGAATGAGAGGCCAACACCTTAACCTCTAGGCCACGAGAGCCCCCATATGGCTTTGTTTGCCAACGGGAAGCTCCTGCGTTCCTAAGCGGCTGGACTTGGACTTTGTCGAGCCAAAAACTGACCCATAGATTTGTTGAAGCACATGGGAGGCTCTTTCTTTTAACTCTTAATGTTCCAATTTTTTGTTTGTTTATCGAATGTCCTGGTTCCCAAATGTTGTGAATCTGAGAATATCAGTTACTATCCTCCCTTGTTGAAGTGAATCTTTTCAAACAAAACTATTACCACTAACAATGATAACCAAGAATAGTAAAGCGTTTGTACTTCCAATACCTCACCATGTTGATTGTAGTTTGTATATGTTCTCCTGACAACATACAAATTTGATGTATGGTAGCATAAATGGAATGATAATGGCACATATGAGCAGAAAAGAGTAAAATGGGAAACTGTGTGTGGGAAGATTTTATTGTCTTTGTTTGTTCATGTGGCAGGCAAGCTCACACCCTGACAGAGGAGCAGTCCGAGTGGATCAAAGAGTCTCAGGAAAAGATCATCAAGCTGCTGTGTGAGACACCACCCCATGGGGAACAGTTCTGTAACTCTGTCAAGGTATGGGGTTCTTCACATTTTGTTTATAACACATGTTGTTGGGAAAAGGCCACAAATGTTTTGTCAGTTCTAATATAGGCTGAAGTAGCTATAATTAGTTAATTAGTTTGTTCTATGGGCTTGGTGAGGAATGCAGATCATGGAGAAAAAGAACATTTGGCCATGGTGATTCATAGAATGGAGGCTTTGTCATGTGACCATTATTTATTTGAAGGCAATTGTGGTGACGTGCATCTTGTAGCCAGGTTTTTTTTAAGGGTGTGCAAATCTATGCAGTTGTGCCAAATTTACAATGGTATAGTTATGTAATTACTATCTACTTTGTTCATGTTTGTGTGATGGTTTATATGTTTGCAGCACATCCTGGACAGAGAAGAGCACTGGAATACTTGGAAAAATGAGAGCTGCCCGAGCTTCATCAAAGACAAGGGCAAGGATCAGGGAAAGTCAAAGGCAAAGTGAGTAGCGGGTGGTCAGTACTTGGATGTAAGATCAACACTTCTATTTTCTTTGTGTGGAATCCAGACTGGTAGGTTCAACAACTTCAGTTCTTTCCCTATATTTTTCCTGTCAGTCTGTCTGTCTTGCTTGAGATAAGATAAGATAAACTTTATTGATCCACAAGGAAACATTTGGGTGGATATACCAGAACATCAATGTACAAAGATTTAGCATCAGCACAGAGATGCACGCAGTACTTTCATGTTCAATGATACATGTATAACGATGGCCTAAAATGACTTGTTTGTATGTTGATGTGCTTCTCTTTATTTAAACAAATAATAACCAAGCCCCTTTCTCTCTCTCTCCCTATAGAGCCAAACGGCGACGTATTGGTGATGACTTGATGGCCACTGGAGGCAAGTCGCTGAAACTGGGAGCACCTGAGCTGACTCGTCTTTGGAATCTGAACCCAGATAACATGGAGGCGTGCAAGGCGGACTCGCGTGTCTTCCTGCCCAAGTTGGATGACTTTTTCTCCAACTCCATAGAGCAGGCAGACCCTGAGGCCATGGTGGAGGAACAGTACAAGTAAGTTGTGCTTTTTCTTAGGATCTTCACCATCCACACGAAAGACTTGAGTTTGGTTTCTATCTTTATGAGCGTCAGTCTTTCTTCTGAGATGCTGTATCCCTTTCAGCTCGGGATGGCGTTGAAAAGTAAGTTGTAAGCTGTTTGCCTCCTAATGATCTAAATTGTCCTGATGGGGAATTAAAACCTTATACAATCAGACTCATAGCGGAGTATTGTCATGATTTTTTAAAAAACCTTTTGAACCCCGACTCCCTGGGGCTACCATGCCCCTCTTCCTGAGCTGATCGATTCATGCCTATATTGCTCACATTCATATCATTGGCAGAAACACATTCCATATCCCACTCTGGGTAGTCATTGTCATTACCAGCATTTGATTTCGAAAGATCTTCAAAATAATCTGTAACATCCTGTGTGGTAAACACTGTTTTCCATGTGCATTTTGTCCCAGACGGGCCAGGTTGGGGATGGGATCTCACTCACTGGTGTACCGATGGCTAAGCGTACTGACAATTTTACGTTCCACCACGCCACAACTGGTGGTTGGGGCACAAAGGGTTAAGAGACTCTTGATTTCTGTAGTGTCTCTGGCAATTATTCTGAAGGTTTTTATTTCTAATAGCTGAAGTCCTTGCCTGTGGTTGCCCCTAACATGTTGAGGATTTTTGTTTAAGAACTACTGTGCTTGGTTTTGGGAAATGTGACAAAACAAATATTCCCTGGTGTGGTCTGCTCCGGCAGCTTTTTAGTCTTGCTGTAGTCCTTATCTGTTTTCTGATGAAAGAAGTTGTATATAAAGACATTTTGGCTGGATTTCAGCTCAAATTGAAATTTAAAATTAAAAGTGTAGTATTTTGAAATGAGATAACTTTTTCACAAGCAATATTTGAGTACTAAGATATTAAGATATTATATTGGATGGCACATTTCAAGGAATGTAAATCTTCTCTGCATGCTGAGGGGGGGGGGGGGGGGGGGGTTTTTGTTCCTCGGGAAAGAATGGTCATAGTTAACAAATGACTTTGGGTTTTTTTAAAATTCTTCCTGTACATTTGTTGGCGTTGGTGTGACTACTTTTGTTGATGTATTTTCCTGTTTGTCTGCAGAGACATCAACCAGCACAACTTCCAGTGGAAGGCGTTCCGTCTACTGGCCCGTGCGTCACCGCACTTCTTTGTACACACCAACACACCAGGCCTGCAGCTTACCGTCTACCTCAAGGACATTGTGGACAAAATGGCCAAGAAGTTACACCCTGTGAGTGTCAAGAAAAGTTTGTGATCAGACATTTGGTACATGCTTTTTTATGTCCAGACAGTGAATTATGGTTTAGTCTGAAAATTGTCTTCTTTGCAGTTTGTTTGTGTAAAATAACCAACAGAAAGTGTTCACAGGCAGTTCTTTAACACTTTGTCATCATATTTTGGGGAAAATCCAAAGAAACTGGGTGGTAAACATCGCCAATCGGCGAGATGAGGCGGCAAAGTGTTAAGAGCTGCATTTAGCTTTGGTGTGGTTTGCACGTCTTGTCTTGTGTGTTTGTTTAATGGATGAGTGGTTGGACTGAGGTCATTTGTGGGGCCAATGAAGATTCAACTTGTCCAAATTTTGAATGGCTAGAACATTTTTCCCTATATATGGTTGCCTGTTTCAGAACTGGGGAAAAGCGAAGAATGATGTGTCAGTTGCTGATGACGAGGACAACATCAAAGAGAACAACGGTGTTGACAATGATGAAGATGACTTGGGCAATGGAGATGATCAAGGTATTTGTCTAAATCTCCTTCCCTCCTTTCAAAGAACAGAGAACTTTTTGGAGAGCTGATTTGTTTCTTTATTGATAGAATTTTCTGAAGTAATGACACGGATATAAAAACATTTTGTTTATGTTTTGAGCTTACCTACATATGGGTCACACAATGAAAGACACATTGCTATGTGTACTTTATTGATGGAATTATTAGAAAGACTGAGCTGCAAATACACTAATTTTTAGCTTTTGTTAGTAAGGCAGACAAAGCCTTTTCAACCCAGGGAGAAGTGCTCCTAGATATGGTGCTACGACTTCTTCCATAAAAATATTGCCTGGAAAAACAAATGGAGACTATAGTAATTTTATAATCTCAAAATCCAACTCAAAGATCATCAAAAGTTATCCCTTAAAAAAACACCAACATTTAAAAAAAAAATGGAAGGCCTATAGTGACTGGCATAATTACAACTCTGCTCAGCGTTTCCAAGCTTATAGCAACTATTGTTAAAAATAACTTAAAAGCTACTCTGGATCTCACTGTTCCTATTAAAGATCAAAATGTATAAAGAAAAGAAGGCACTGGTGTATCGGTAAATATGATGGGAAAGAGTTAATTACTCAATGTGAGTCTGAAAATGGGATAATAAATCATCTTGCAGATGAGGCGAGTGCGTCAGGCCAGCTGAGCAAAGAGCAGATCCAGTCGGTGGCGGACCAGCTGGGCAGCAAGTGGACGCAGCTTGGGGAGAAGCTCGGGGTGCCCACTGATGACTTGGCCTACTTCAAGGAGTCCTTCCCTGAGCCTGGTGAGGCTGCTGCGTCCATGATCACAGTGTGGCAGGTGAGAGGATTGTGTTTTAGTTGTAGTAAAAGTTTTACGGCACTTGTGACACAAATAGGTCATTGTTCATTGCATCAAGAAGCAACATCCTTGCATTCCGGACATGTTCATTGATGCTCCTTTGCTCTCTCCAAAATAGGTCATATAAGTGCTAAAGATTAGAGGTGTTACTGTGGGCTCTCGTGGCCTAGAGGTTAAGGTGTTCGCCTCTCATTCAAAGGTCCCGGGTTGCGACGGAAAATTTTTCTTCTCTAAAATTGTCTCCTTTCACCTTGTTTCCTTCTCTCTTGCAATATTCTGTCATCTGCTTTCATCTCCACTCTCTTCCCCCACCCCCTCACCTGCTTTGCCCCCTCCACTGGGCTCCTGACTCTTTCTGCAGCCTTTCTACTGCTACTCCTTGGCTCCTTCTTACTGTTGTCTTTCAGCCATACCCCTGAACTTCTGGTAGAAAAGATCTACACCTAGCCTTCTTGGACAAGGGCGAAAAATCTCGGAGGTCCCGTGTGCAAGTTGCGCTCATTAAAGATCCCTTGGTGGTCCAAAATGGATAAGAGTAGGCTTCGGTTGTCACCCGGGCAAAATTCAAAATTTCCTACCATTAAAAATGTTTGGTGTGTCATATGTTCATATGACCTTATGCAGTTGCGAGCGCTGTAAAACACTTACCCCCCCCCCCCAAAAAAAGGGTGTTACTAGAGTAACATACACAGAAATGAATGAGGAGAGATAAAGACGATAGATCTTTGATAGGAAAGAAGGAGCAAACCATACCAGTGCACCCGCCACCCTCAGAACTGCACTTGTGTTTGTTCCTCTCTGTCACATTCTGTAGTAGGCCTCCCATCGATACGGTCGGACTGTAGGGGAAAGAGGAATACGTTGTGTTGGTTTTGACTTTCTCTTTGGACTAAAAGTTATGTTGAACAAATTGACCATTTACTTTCTTTTCACATATTGTCCTTTAGAGCTCACTGTAGCCTTGACCTGTTGAAATCTTATTGCATACTGCATCAAGTATGACCTCAAGTGCATTTTCCAAGAGTTTTTTGATAAAGCTTGACCTCTGGAATTTAGTAATTTTGAATTACTAAGGGGCAGGTGGTGAAATATCAGCAAATATCGATTTATGATTTTGCTGTCATCTGAATGAAGCCATGTGAAAATCCTCAAATTCACAAGTGAAAACATTTCTTACAAGTCTACTCGGTAAGTAATGCTCTTCAAAATGTCTAGCTCTTTGGCCTGCAATTAAATTTAAAAAAAATTTAATACCTATTTAGTTGTCAAATACAGACGAACCTGCCCTGACGGCCACCTTTATAAGACGGCCACCTGTACAAACGGCCACTTTCCATTCTCCCCTTGCGTTTTTTCTATATAATTTAACTGTGTAAAACGAGCACCTGTCCATCGCGGCCGCAGCCACCATATTTTAACACACAACCTCTATCACACCAAGTAATAACACTTGTTGAAAGCAAATGCGTACTAAATGGTTTTTTTTGTTTTTTTTTTTCTTGGAATAATTGTTAAAGGCGAAAATTAAAGTTATGCATGTTTCCTTTTTTTTCTGTCTTTCCAGGAAGAGGACCCAGATCGCGATTCTAGATCTTTGCTGTCGGAGTCTCTGCGAGAACTTGGGCATAATGGAATTGCAGATTCCTTGAGCTGATGATGTCAAGCATTTCCTTTTATCACTACCTTTCACCAATGAAGTTGTATCATTAATAAGTCACTGCATTAAATGGCTCTTTTGAGAAGTTTGATAGAAGCTGTTTTCAGATTTGATGTATTAAATGCTTAGAAGGTGATGCGCGAAATAGTGGAGCGGGTGACCAGAGGGTCCTTTTTTTAACTTGAGTTGTTTGGGAACCACTAAGCTTTGTCCTTGTAAAGGTATACGAAAAAATCTGAGATCCTACCTGTTAAATAACTTATGGTGTTGAATTTGTCATTGAATCTGTACCCTGCTAGATAAATGAAAATGTTTGTTGATTTTACTGATCCAGGTTGTTGTTTTTGTTATTGATCGAGAAACAATTGTTTAAAGTCTTGTTTATTTTCTGGTTCAGGGCTCTCTCAGCCGACTTTTAATTTCATTCCAATTTTCTCGTAGGTGCCACGTGTCTGTTAGTGTTGGTTACTAAAATTCTTATCTCTGTCTCTTTTGATTGTCCAGATGATAATAATAATAGATAGCATTGGTATAGTGCAAATTCCTGCTCAACAGCAAGCTCTATGCGCGTTACAATCTATATTCTACTATTACCTCAGCAGACCTGATAGCATTCTGAAACACTTTCAACTTCCTTAGAAATGTACAGTGCCATTTTACAGATGCTAAAACACTAACATACTGACAAGATTGTAATGTTTGTAAAGCTAAAAAGTTTTTTTTAAGGAACATAGTCCAAGAGTAGTGGTCCTTGAATACCTTGCTAAAAGTGGATATTTATTTCTGGTCAAATTGGAAATGACATGCTGAAGTTTTGTGCAGTTCTGTACGATAACTTTTTCGTAATTTTAAAAACAAATTGTGATGGCTTTCACTGTGTTGTTAGATGTTTGCAAGGGGAATAGATTTGAAATGTTTTTGTGCAAATTATTGACCTATCATTCCTATCGTGAGCCATTGTGCAATGTTGCATTCATTGTCACAGCGTGATTGAAATATTGGAAATGGACAATAAATGTTGTCTATACACATTCTCAGTTGATTGTTTTCTATTTTTTCATTTCTAGCCTTTTGGGGGTTTTTTTGGTGTAAAATTTGTTGTTGTGCAAGATTGGTAATCACCGTGGTGACATTTACTTGTACATTTTTTTTCAGTGGTGGTTGCCTTTTCAGCCATCTATGTCAGTTTTGCAGAATCTGTTGTTTCGGCTTGATAAAACTTTAATGGAGCTGTTCCTGTAGTTTGTGTCTTTGTTGTCATGTATCAAAGTGGAGGCAGAAATCTTTTATCTTACTTTATGTGTACCTGGCCTGAGACACCTCTGTTAACAATTAACGATTAACAATTTAGATTTTTACATTTGATCCTGGTCTCCCAAACACTTTGCTTACTTTTTGGGACTCGTTTCAACTGTGTTCATGACAAGGAATATAGAGCAGGAAGCAAAAGGTTTAATCAGGAGATGATAACTGGGCTAAAAATTTTCAAACTAAATGTTCAATAGTTCCTCTTTGTTACTGCAGAAATGATTCCATGAGTATGTTGTAATTTTGGCTCAGCAGAAAGCACCACACTCTTTCTCAACTGAATAGGTACAATCTTGATCCAAACATTTAAGAAGTGGGTGCTTATTGGGCACCTGGTAGATAGGTCCTTTTCTTTTCCTCTGGTTCTTTTCTCTTCCTCTGTCCCTGTCGTTTCTGCCTGTCTATCTTGCCTAGATGACTGTTATTGTGCTGATGTAGTAACCTTTTCTCTACTAAACAAAACAAAAACTGAAGAGTTATGGAGGTAAAATGGTCAAAGACAATTAAAAATGAACAAAAAAGTCAATTCTAGTTTGCGATATAAAGGACAATTTTTAAATTTCAATATAATTATACATCCATCCTTTTAAATGACATCATAAATTACAGAAGTGTAAAAACAATGGTATCATTCTATTACAAAGACTAAGATATTTTCAAGTCTCTATCATGCTGAGGGTGGAACAAGTTGGATAGAAAATGTTTATATGATAAGTAAATAGATACAGAACAAAAGACTGAGGATCTAACTTGTAGTAAGATATATAGGAGAACATAGTCACCTCATCAAGCTTTTAAACCTTCTTCAAACCAAGAACAAAAAGTCTCCATGTCAAAAGGAAACCAGAAAGTCGAGTCACTGTCGGAAAAGACGCACACGCTTATTTATAGTTCTCCATCCATTTTCAAAGAATTAATTCAATAAGCTTGAAGCTTGCATAATTGTTAATTTCGGGAAGAGTAAAATACTCATACAGTTCTCTTTACTTGATTATTGTGATTGTAGTCTATGAAAAATTATCCTTTTTTAACATAGCTAGGGTAATTCAAATTCAAGTATGCTGAGTGGCATTTTCTCTTTGTCAGATCCCGTGCTACTTTTTGTAAAATTGATTTTATTTTCACACACATCATAAATAGGTTAAATAACATGCAATGCTTATTGCTTTCTATTTTATAAGAAACATTTCAAGAAGGTAAATGCAAAAGTTTTTGCTTCCAAGAGGCTGGGGAAATAGTAAAAACAGCTGCTTCACTTCTATTGTGACAGTGTCCATGGCTAAGCCAAGTCCAGTTCTAAACAACAATCAGTTGTAAGTCTCTGTTCTTCGTATTGTGTTATATCCGAGTTTCCATGGTTTGAGAATATCTAGCACCTTTGAGATTGCTCGCACATGCAACGCTTGCAGCAAATACACTCAAAGAAGGCAAAGTAAACAAGCTAGGCTGTTATCTTCCAACTGCTGTCCTCAGTTTCACATAAATAAATTTTATATTGTTGTACAGAAAGTTACATATATACATGTACTTGTACAAAAATGTTTGGTATTTGTAGCATCACTTTCTAAATATCATATATTTGTTCCAGAAAAAGCTAAAAGAGAAATCAGGTACAGATTACATATATTCCAAAACTGATTCTCAGTAATTTCTTCTGTTTAATAAAAAATACAGGAAGGTCTATCTGGGGGGCAAAGTTCTTCACCTCTTTGTGCAACAAACACAGTAATCAGAGTCAGGACAGTCGTGAAATGAAAAGTGCCTCTTGCACGATTGTCTGTAAATGTAAGAGGAGTATCGATCTGTAAGAGGAGTATCGATCAACACTGAACCAAAACACTGTTACTCCTTTTTCTTTCCTCTCATTGGAAGCAAAGTTCACAGGTTTACAAAGTAACTCTTGTGGCAGCTCTGGATATTAATATTACATTTTTCCTTCTCAGTCACCCAGTTAACCATGTGTTGAATCTTCAGTACAAACTTTAAATAATGTTCTTCAACATATAAACCAATGATATTACTTATTCACGTCATTCACTTATATCATAGTATGCATGTGTTATTTATATATATATTATATATAAATAAACACATGTTATATTCTTTTATTCTTGACAGAAAAGTGCAGTGGTGCTGATAAGTGTGTTGTGTGCGTGTTGTAAGTTATAGAATAGTAAATTAAGTGCATAAGAATGTTGTATGAGTATAAGTATGAAGACAAGAGGGGGGAAAAACAAGCTTTAAAGTATAATGGAAAGATAGAGAGGCCATTATTGTTGAGCCCCAGCAGAATGTGTACGGTGTATGTACCATGTGTCAGTGGAATTTTCTATTTCTAATTTAATAAATAATATACACATTTATGACAGGCACAGATTTCCATACTTGTAGAGATTTTTACTTACAATAATTCTACTGCATAATTATATGGAGCAAAAAATGTTTTAACCCTATCCGTACGTCGTGTTTTACTATCGTATCCATACGATGTGGGGAACTCTGTGCCACCACTTTCCAAAGAGGAAATTTACTCGTTAATCTGATCCGTACGCTTTGCATAGCAGTCTGTCAAAAGGATTTTTTTAGAAATACTGAAAGTTTCAAAGAGATCTTTGCACTAGAAGTATTCTAAAATGTGAAGAAGAATACAACCCCTGGGGTTCAAACTGACCCCAGGCATACGGATAGGGTTAAATGTACAAGTAATGGAACATGAGAATGTTCGTACTATCAATCAGAATAAAAAATTGTCTCTATAAAACCTAGAATGGTGTACCTAAGCATAACACAACATATTAACGAAGCAATTCTTATCATACAAAACAAAGTCAAAAAAATTTGCTGGATCAAAGCGAACATCATGGTTTGGAGATCAAAATGAAGATTAACATATTCGCAAAAATTGAGACAATGTATCATAAATACAAAACATAAAATAGCACAGGAGAAGTAATGTAGATGAGATGGATCTGATATAATTGGTTTTTAAGCAAAATTCTTACTTGTAGATAAAACAAATGCAATTTTCTCCGTTTGTACAGCTGATTGGAAACCAGTTTACAAACAAAGCAGGATGTACAACGGTGTTTAAAAATAAAAGAGGACCCACTTAAAGGGCAATAACTCGGTTATTAAAGCACTAATTTTAACCAAACTTCGAACAAATGAATGCAACCAGGGAGGCATCAATCAAGTTTGTAAAAATGAAAATCCAACAATGCCTCTGTGAAATATACACTTTTAATATATTCAACCAAATCTGGGTAAAACGCAAAATTTCACTTCATAGAAACATTCCGCTACATGGGGTGTGATGGACCCATTTTGGTTTCAGGATAAGGATTGTAAAACCACAACAGTCACATTAGATGGATATCTCACGGTGCTGAGAAAGTTTTGGAGAAGTTTGGGGAGGACAAGGTGTTATGCTGTAGAGGCCTGGTTCCAGTAGGATAGGGCAGCAGGGTTACACCCCAAGAGTGGTCCTTGTATGATTGCAAGAAAGGTTTGTGAATGCCTTTGAAGCCGAAATATTGCAAAGGAATGGTCACCACCTTTCCCCCCAAACTAGAGCCCTTTGAATAATTACCTTTGGGTTTTTTGACAGATAGAGTCAACGAAAATAAGTCACAAACAATCAAACAGTTGAAACTCAATGTTGAACAGGACGTCCAAAGAATCGGCCCCAAAAACAGGCCATGGGGATATTCAAAATTTCCTGCGGCGTATTGGAGCTTATTAGGAGAGAAATGGTCAAACTCTGGAGATTCAAATAGCCATTATCTCCCTGGGTTTATTTGCCAATATATATATTTTTGCATAAATTTGTTCTTCAAATACTTCTATGCACAAACATATAGTAACCATTTGAAATAGATCAGTACGATTGATTTTTTAAAACTCGCAAAGTTTGGCATTTCACTCAATTTTGATTAAAATTTTGAAAACTTAATTTTTCTTGAGCATAGCGGTTGATTTGTAATTTGTTTCGTTTTGTTGTAATGTCCCCCTGGTTGAACTTCATTCCTTCAACGTTTCATTGAAATTGGATTAAAGACGACAAAGTTATTGCCTTTTAAAAGGGTCCTCTTTTTTTTAGACACCCAGAACAAGTAGTTTTGATACTTTGTAATCACAAGGAATGTATATATAGCATTTCCGTACATCAATGTTTATGTGAAAGACAAGTACTGAGGACAGAACAATGCAATGGTTGTCTCACAAACATACTTGCACCCACAGAAACACACACACACACATGGTATACAAACACACACACACACACACACACACACATGGTATACAAACACACGCACTTATATACAAGCCTATGTGCAAATGCACACAACCACAATAGGTTTGGTTTGCAACATTACCACGGACCTCAAGATGACAGTTTGCCCAAAGAGGAAAAGAAGCAAGTATCAGGTGGCTCTTGCCCTAAAGACAGCTAAAATGGACAGAGGTTTATATTTCAATCAAAACAGAAAGGTCACTCTCGAGTCTGAAGCTGGGATACCCACAAGAAAATATGTTGAGTTTTCAATTATAAACTCAGCAAGTCCTCTCATGTCAAGAGTACAAGAATGGAACCCCAGTCTGTAATTCCCTTTCAAAGACAGGGCCACTACTACTCTGTCACATATGCCCCTGAAGAAAACTTAGTCCTAACATCCATCAAAGTTACACCAATGCTCATAGAAATCTTATTCTTTGCAAAAGAGCGGAAAAATTATTTTTTTTCCCATTAACTATTTCATATATATAATGAAGGTGGAAGTTTTTTAAAGAGCTGTGACCTATTACAGGACAGTGTATAGTCTAAATCAGGGTGAGGAGTTTGGACATCAGAAGAGCAGGTGTAGAAGAACTTCATAAGGATGATTACAATGCAGGCACAGCGGTGGTCTTTTGGGTTGACCCTATTCAGGAGGTAGCTTTGTGGTACGAGGGGTTCACAGGTAGAAATAAGGAAGCTTTATGACAGCATTATATGTGGAGAACTTGTGTATAAACAATCCTGACTCATTAAGAGTATACTACTGAAGGCAACACTGAACGCCTTAATAACTGTATTAATTCTGTAACAAAGAGATGAGAAAACAATACCTAATTTGAGACAAAATTTGACAGAGACGGAGTTTTTCTTTGTTCAGCAGAGAAATACAATTCTCATCAAAATAAGATTTTTTTTGTTTTTCAAGTCACAGATGAATGCATTTTCTATTTAGAGTAAACCCTCCCAGTCTCAGTCTCTTTCCTTTCTCTCTCTGATCCAGAATCTAGCTCAGTTTTCTAAATTTTCAACGCTTTTAAAGTACTAAAAACATGTCTTTGCAACAGCCTATAAGTGCAATAATTACAAAATAGAGATCGCCATTTTGTATTTTGTGGAGACTGAACAACATTATCTGCAGTTCAATAGAGCATGTTAAGGCTATTGTAAAGTATGTGTTTGATGAACATCTTGAACTTCTTTCCTGGTCCTGAATAGTACATGCAGTGATAAAGCATGGGAAAATACTGTATGTTACTTAGTGATGAGCAAGCGATGCAACTAGAGGCACTCGAAGAAAGAGCATTGAATAGTTTTTACAGAACATCTTACACATTTTTTTAGTGAGGGGATCATTTTGAAGTATCAAGCATAATATCAGCATTCTGCTGATACCATTTACTTTTGTGCGTATGGCAACTGTCTTTACTTTGTAAAAAGTACATTTATTTAGCAATAATTTTCCATCTAGTGAAATGTTTCAAGTTCAAACATAAATATCTGCATATTTGAAGCGTGAAAATAACTGAGAGATCATGAATATCTTTCAATGAGGCATGAAAGATATACCAGTACAAATGATAAACAGAAAGACAGAAAGAGAGATGAAAAGAAATGGAATGAGAGAAACACACACAAAACAATGAAACAAATACAATCACAGATACATTCTAAAAATAATAAATTATCAAATATGAAGCTAGTATCTTAGTAAGAATGTGCATCAGTTTGTTTGCTATAAAAGGAAGAGTCGCAATAAGCTCGATCAAGAGTTGCTGACTGGAGGCTGTTGGTAGAGCTTACTATAGCGCTGACTGTAGTTGGTGTGGGGGTTCCAGTTCACTGGTGGACGCAAATCTCGCCCCGCCAGATATCTGAAAGACAAATATAGTTTTTTGTTGAAGTAAGAGCTTTATGGCACTTGAACACAATAAGGTCATATAAGTGTCAAAGATTAGAGTTATTAAATTCCAAGAGAGTAACAAACACAAAAAAGGAGGAGAGATAAGGATGATAGATGTCTGACAGTTTAAAACAAATTAACCGCAAGTGGAATCAACTGACAGACCTGACAAATCTGAAAAGTTAACTTCAAACGCTACTAATGGGCAGTGAAACTTGGTTCTTGAGAAGTTCTACTGAAAAGAAGCAGTAAAGTCTCTGAAAGCGCTGTAATTAAAAAATTTAACAACCAGGACTGACCCATTCTGTGGCTGGGACTGTGCCGTGTTGTCTGGGGCAGACTCCGGAATGGCGGACTGGCTGCCAGGGTTCTTGGCCTCATCTGCAAACTTGTACACGATGAGCAGGCAGTCCTTGCAGAGCTGCACGATGCGTCGGCAGCAGTCCAGCTCCACCTCAGAGATGTTCTCGCTGCTCTTGCTGAAGATTGTCTCCCAAGAGTTGCTGAGAAAGTTATTACAGAGTAAAAGTATAGGTTTTATATCACTTTCAACACTGTATGGTTATTAAGGTTTAAGAGGCTGGACCTTTAAATTTAATTGCCATCTTCGATAGGGTGAAGCTTTTAATTGCCATCTTCGATAGGGTGAAGCCAAATGGATTGAAAGCCTTGAAAACTACACAAAATTTTAAGTGCACTCTCTTTAAAATTCTGTAGGTCATTTTTATAAAACATTGCTCCTCTAAATTGAAGATAGTATCTGGCAGAAGGGCAAACCAGGCATTACCCACTATCCCGGCCCTTTAGAAAAAAATGAAACCCCTAGATTAGTGAGAAAGTGCACACAGGCTTTGCATGAAATGAGGTGTTTATAGATAAACTTGTACTAGAGTAGACAATCATATATCTCAAACCAAATGAAAAAGGACACTTTACTGCTCAGAACCTTGATGGAGAACTCAAACAAAAAACAAAAAAACCCACCCCTAAACCGTGCCAAAACCAACCAAACAAACAAAAAACATATGGATTCTTACCCCGTGGCAGAGAAGCAGTTCCACAGACCCTGCCCATGGCTCCATAGCAACCGGTTAAACACACGACTGAAGATACGGTTAAGTCTCAGGTTGTCTGTGTCAGATGTACGCCAGATTCGCTGAAGCATGGCCCGTACATTTGACCGAACGATATCAATGACCTGGGTAAAAAAACATAAAAAACAAATATAGTTAAATATCTCCATGCTGTCAACCTTTTCTTTCTCTTTTAACTCAATCAGATATCACTTATCCCATCATTCTTGAAGTATTATAAAAGACAGGCAAATCATAGAAGACTTTAGTTAGTTTAGTTTTAGTAGAGGTTTTACGGCACTCGCAACTGCTTAAGGTCATATGAGCGCCAGAAGAATAGAGGTGTTACAAGAGAGTAACAAACATAAAAAAGAGGAAGGGGAGATAAGGACGATAGATGTTTGATAGGAAAGAAGGAAAGAGTACAACATTGATAACCTCAAAACTGAGAGTCCTGCTTTACAGTGTTAAAAAGTTCTTGTAAAAAAGATGAATTGAAGTTCCCCAACATATGATCTTGGCAAACTGCAAAATAACTACTAAATAAAATACAACAGACACTAAGACTGACAGACCTACCAATGCAGAACTGTGCCAGAAAGCCAACATCCCATCCGAAGAGAAAGAGTAACAATTATTTTTCTCAAGGTTCCAGACCGTTTTCCATATGACTGTATACTAACTGTTCTATAACCAGACTTGCCAACTTTTTCAAAACCAAGTCAGGGACACCTAATGTTATAACATCATATTATGTAATAACAAATAAAATAACATCAAGTGAGACTGCTTTTGGTGTAGTGTTTGTGATCAGACTCAAATTCATGACTGCCAAATCCGGGACAGTCACGGGAAATTTTAAACAGTTAGAAAGTCTGGATGATTATGTTTGTGCTACATTGTTTATTATCAGAGTTGTATGAACTGTGACCTTCCTGTCGGTGATCAAGCCTGTAGTTTGTATAGTTTGGCTGGTTTTGAGATCTTGACTCTGAAGCATTGACTTCAATTGAAATGTATACAGATTGTACAGCCTCTAGTTGCACTGACCTTGCGACGTTTGATTGAGTCAAGTTTGACCAGCCAGTAGGAAGCTATCCTAGGCTTATGGAACTTCCAGTTCTCCACCAGCTGAAACACACAGAAACACATGAAAGGGTAAAATATAATAAGGGCAAAGATATTTCTCGTCAAAGTGAAGTTTCCATAATTAGTATTTTCATAGTAAGAAAAACTTCGCCTCAAAAATAGTCTAAAAGTGTTGATAGGAACGTTGAACCCTTACACTTACTTTACAAGAAAAACAAACAATGGAAGAGTACATCAGCATACAATAAAGAATACAATCTTTTATAATACCAATGACAAAAAAAGATTTTTAAAATCATAGACAGAAACAACAACAACAATATTGACATAGGACCAACCAGTGGCGCCATCCAACCATCTACCCTCTTCAGTTGGTGCACTACTATTATTACAAAACAAATGAACAAACAAACACACAAAATGTCTTCTTCTATGACACTGACCATGTCAAGTAGAAGCTCTGCCTCTGAGTCTGACTTGCCCGGGAACTTGATCCTCATCTCATTGAGGGAGGTCATTGTCTTTGTGGTCAGCTCCTCCTCCCTCTCCTTCACCATCGAATTGAGGAAGTTGTCGTCCTGAAAAATGTAACACAGAGTGTTACTATTATTATCATATCATAAACATTCCTGACGGATGTGTACGAGGTGCTGAGATGCTAAACCCACTACATCCATTTTAGCTCTTTTGAGAACAACAGCTTTTTTTAATGCTGCTATACGCACGAACATGAGTAAAAAGAAGATTCTTTGGTGGCTTTTATGAAGTATGTGTTGGGTGTTGGCCAAAAACACTTTGAGCATCTGATAGCCAGTAAAAATGTGCATTTATAAACCAAAAAAATCTTGATTTTTTCCAAAATGTCGCTGAGCGGGTTTTGCATATCACCCCCTCATATATTGCATCTTTATGATATCATTCATCAATGTTGATAATGTTTGACCAAAGTTGCCATTTTATATTTCCATAGTATACTTGTCAAGAATGTTTTTAACAGGCAACCTGTTGAATGTTTTTACTTCAATAGAACAATGGGAACTTAACATTTACAATAAATGACCATTACACTTCGAAAAAAATAATTCAGTTAAATATTACAAATATTTCTGATGGATATACCTAGAGAATGTAACACAGCACTTTCGTCAAATTTTATTAACATTCTTGATGGATATATACTATGAAAATGTAACACAGCACATAGAGATGGAGACGTGGTGTCAATCCAAAGTCCCCAGTTTGAAATTGGAGGATAAACAAGTAACTGCTCCTACAAAATGAACTGATCTGCACAAGAAAGCAACAAATCACTAATGTACTACAGAAGTATTAGCAATGGGCACAGATTTTCTCAAGCTGTCATTAACTCTTACAAAAAGCAAACATTTTACTAATAGTAATAGAAAGGAACGCAATTTTTTTCCTTGCTCCTTAAATTCTTCCTTTCCTCTTTCTCCTTTTTCTTTTTCTTTCTTCCCTCCTTCTCTTTTAGATTCTTTGTTCTTGGCATTTACAGACAAAGTCACACTCAAAATCTACATCACAAGTGCAAATTTAACCAAAGACGTACTGCTATGCAACATAAAGTCTTCATAGCGTTAATAAAGCTGACTCACCACATTGGAACGTTGCAGAGTGGCCAGTTTGTTAGTGGTAGCCGCCCGAGTGAGACTTCTGGACCTATGCTGACCGCCAGCCCCACTGAACCCTGCCTGGCTCGCCGGTCTCTGCTGGTGACCAGCGGCCTGCGACTGAGAGTTGTAGGTGAGCACAGACCCTGGCCGGGAGCCTGAGGCCCCACTGCCCCTGCTGCCTTGGCTCTGAGGCCGTGACCTTGACCCTGATCTGCGACGGAGTTGTGGGCTGCCGGGAGGGCTCACATCGCTTTCGTCGTCATCAAAGTCGTCATCGTCTGGAGGGGGTGGCAATGACTCTGGCATACTCTGAAGGGGCTGCAAAAAAACCCCCCAAAGAAACAAAAACTATACTGGATCTGTAGTGCTGACATTTTTGTTGTTGACGGCAATACCAACCACAATCTCAATTCTTGCGCAATTAAACGGAGCCGAAGGAGGGGGGGAGGGTGGGGGGTGGGGAGGGAGGGTGGCACTGGTCGAGAAAGAAATCCCAGAATCAGAAAAAAAAGAATGTAGTGAACAAAAGTCAGAGGCAACACCTTCTACAATAGTCATCACAGCAGTCTTCCTATGGGCAACAAGAGTCAAAAAAAGGTTGCTGCACAGTGTTAACAAAATTACAAAATATAAATATTTGGCACTGTTTTATTTTGCCCAAAACTTTATAGAAAAAGTTGAGCTTAAACAAAAATATGAGAGTTGGCTGAAAGTAACGCCTGTTTGACCATAACTTTTTTATTTTTACCACTTTTTGCAGGAATGATGCACCAAAAGAAAGTATAGAATCTCAGCTACATATTGCTAAAATGTGTGTTACATATTGCACTCTGTCACATTTTGGAAGTAAACATATTGTAAAGAGCTTGGAGCCTGAGTGATCTTGTGCCACCTATTCCACTTTATTGTATCGAAAACGTGAGCTCTATTGATCTCGGAAGTCTCAAAGGATCCGTACACTTCACAAAACTGAGACAACCTTTTTATGTGATGGATCGCAAACATCCACTCACCTTAGGCCCCCGCTGGGGTCTGGCACCAGGATAAAGTCTGGAATCTCTCTCATCGGCTTCACACTCGGCAATCATGTCAAGAAGTTCATCCTCCTTAAGATGTAAAAAAACATTCAATAAGATAAGTAACAACATCTGAAGTTGTTCCTGTCGAAGAATCCTACACATGGACAAAAAAAGCCAGGTATACACAACACATTTCATCAGCCAGCTATTCAGATATACTAAGCCCCAAATATATTTCCACATTTCTTCATCGTTCCTGAAACAAAAGTTGCTATTTTCTAGAAAACAAAACCAGTTGACTTGAACTGAATATAAAGTTTTGATACAAAACCATTCTATTCATTAAAGTATAAAACAGACGGTAAACTTACTTCTATAGCTCAGAAAGAGGTTTTTTCATCTTTAAAACAACACAACAAGCATGCAGCTCACCCTGTATTTGTTATTGTAGTTGACTTGTATCTCCTTCTGCATGCTGTTGCTGCGGCCAGCAAGAAAGACAGAGAACGCAGTGCTGAGGATCCGGCAGTAGCGATCCTGCCGGACACGGTCCTCGCTGGGGAAGATGCGCCGGAAACGGCCGCAGTTACGGTTCTCATAGTCCTCTTTGTCAGCCATCTTACGAATCCGATTCAAGAGTTCCTTCTGTAAAAATGCATTAGAACTCTCTGAGTTTGAGTAAAGAGAAACTCACTGACACAATATCAGTCATGTAGTGCAGGGAAAGAGTAAGACAGACAGACCTAAACAGAGGGGGGGAAAAGATGTAGGAGCAACCAGTGGCACCCTCCTACCACTTACTCAGACCTCTATAATGTGTAACTAAAGACAAAGGTACAATATTGTTCTCGTAACATTCTTTTGTTCAAGATTTATCTAGTTTGATACTTTACCTAACTGCTTCAACAGTCTTTCATGAAAAAGTACATTATATAGTTAAAACACAGCGGTCCTCTTTGTTAGCCATCCTACAAATCTTATTCAAGAGTTCATTCTGTGAAAATGTATAATATCCCTTTGAAAGAGTAATTGAAAAAGAAGCTAAGATGATCTCACAATACCATTTTGTTCCATATTTAACTAATTTGACATTCTGAGAAACTGGTTTAAGAGTTTATCACAAATAAATTATAAACATTATATGTTCCAGAGAGAAAGTTAAAAAAAACAAAAAACATAATTTCAGCTTTAACACTGTTTTTAGCTAAAACAAACATACAGTCTTAAATAAGGAAATAAAGGTAACTTTAAACCCCCCC
>NW_004797446.1:228306-242163 GCF_000002075.1 Aplysia californica
CCCCCCCCCCCCCCCCCCCCCACACACACACACAACATTGCTCTAAATGAAAATACCAACAAACAAACTATTAGGTTTGTTAGATTGAGTTGAAGACAAGCACTCGGACAATGATCAATAGTCAATGGGAAAAAGGGAAACAGAGAGATGATATATGGGAAGGTGGGGGAATTCCACACCCGGGGTAATTCCACACCCCCACTTACAGCCCTTAGAACCAACAAAAATCTTCCGTTTGAGATCAGCTTTAATTATTTGCTTCTGTCTGTCATGTTTTATTTTTCAATTCAGCTTTAATTTCTTGTATGTCTGTCTTTTTATTTTCATTTTGGCATGTGTGTTGTGTTCATGTGGGTGTGGAATTGCCCTGCAATATTAAATTTTTAATTAAGTTGAAAAATGAAAGTATGGGAATGGCGTTATCTTAGAATTCATATTGTGTTTTGTTTCCCAACTTATCCGACCCAAAGTAAAACTGTTGTCAAGGATGTGTCCTCTTTCTACATAAAGTAGCTTCTATAACACTTGTCTCACAATTGAAAAGTATGGAAACAGATATAGGAAAAAAACGAATCAGGAAGTTCTCTGACTAACGACAAGTTATTTCAAAGTTGTTTAAGATTAACATTTGTTTATAAAAAAGTCCAGTTCTCAATATTTTCCTGATTTAAAAAAGATCTCTGTCTTTTTCTTGTCAGCCAGCACAACAAAAGCTGCATTTTGTAAGGACATAAATTAAGATAACGTTCACACTGACAAGAAGGTGAAGGAGTAAACCAGGTCAGGGTGCAAAGGGACAGAACCTCACAAGAACACCGACACAAGAACATAAGAAAGCAAAAAAAAAACGCTCAGCACTTTCTTATCACATGAAAAGCAAAAATAGAACATCTGAAGTAATACAAATATCTTGAATTAACCTCAGGCAATTCTCTCCACCCTTGAAAATTATTGATAGGCCTACATAACAACTATTTTCACAAAATGTAAAATCCAGAAAACACACCAAAAAAAGGGGCTAAACTAAATATTAATTTTGCTTAGCAGAAACAAATGATACATAGTAACATAATCAGCAAACAAATAAAATCCTAATCACGCAAGTTAAGTGCAATCTGCAATCACTTACCAGTTCTTCTTTCCTCTTGTCATTGCTTTGTTTCTTTTTATCCAACTCCGAGGCGTCACTGTCCATTTTGCGATTCGTTCGGAACAAGCGCCTTTGGGCCTCAGCCTTTTGAGCTGCAATATTGCGTCGCTTATCGCTCACCCTGAGCAAAGCATAAGATAAGCAGAAACAATGTTACAACAAGCTTGACAGTCAAAGGTGAAAATATAGAAATTCAGAATCAGTGAACTATGGGAAAATATTAGACAAATTTTCTATAACATGCATTTAGGACGAAGGACAGAAAAAGATTTATAAAAGACAATCTGCTTTGTAGAAAAAGGGGAACAGAAAGTCAAAGGAGCAGGGTTAGGAAAACTCTCAAGACCTATCCATGCTAACCCTTAAGGTGGGTCACCAGGAATATGCGTTGTGTTTGGACCACAAAGACTGACTGCAACACAAAACCATTTAGTGAAATGGCTCGAAATTGTAAATCAATAACAATGCTAAGAAGAATTTCCCCTGGAAAAGTACACTGGGATTCTCAATGAATATTTATTTTCAAATATGAACAAAAGAAGGTTGTTTTTTTTCAAATATCTATACATATACACAACTGTAAATTTCCACTGTCTTTAGTTTCTTGGAACATGGTCAGAACTTACATTGATCACCAACATGCTTCTAATTTAATGAAAAGCTCGAGTAGATCAGAGCCCAAAACTTTTCTCCCTTAATTGGTGACCCCATCTGCCAATGTGAGTGCCCCCATAGCATTAGCAGAGCTAATAGCATTAGTAGGGCCAACATTACCAAAAGATTGAGAAGAAAACTCTTTCACAAATGTCTATACCCTGCCTATTAGATGAAGAAAATAATGACAAGAACACTAAAAAGAAAGTACATGTACAAAGAAGCATAATTCAATCATCCCTCTAATTGGGGTAATGCTTACTTGATATTCAGAAGCCTGAAAGTGTCTTCTATCATAGCAGACTTGATCTCAAAATCTAATTTTTGATCTGTGCCAAAGCTTGGAGATCTGTTAATCTGAGGAAAGATTAGAGATGGTTGTTTCCTTAAAGACACATGGCATTCAATTTTCAATATCACTTCTGTGAGAAAATTTGCCCGAAAATAATAATAATAATATGATGATGATGATGATGATGATGATGACTTTTTGCCTTCGTGTTTCCCCTCCTCTAGCCTTTTCGACTCATTGATTGTGTTCACCGCACCCTTCCGTTATTATATTCCTTACCTCCATGCATATGTTCCCCCCCCCCCCTCTTTCTCTCTCTCCCTCTCTCTCTCTCTCCCTCTTTTCTTTTCCCTCTCTCTGCCACCTCTGGCCCTAGTGTTTCTCTTTCTCTGGCCTTTCCGATTTGTGTTCATAGCACCCTTCTGTTATTATATTCCTTACTTCCACGCACCTTTCCACCCCCCCCCCCCCCCTCTCTCTCTCTACCACTTCTGGCTTTAGTGTTCCCTTCTCTCCGGCGATTTGTACTCACCGCTCCTTTAAATATTCAGACATTTATGTACGCACTTTAGTTTTTATAGCCTGTGTATATAATGATGATGATGAAGATATTTCCGATATTGTCCAAATCACACCAATACGTAACTTATAGTGAACACTTTGTTGCTGTGGCGTCATCACTCATTTATTTTTTTCTCAAATACTATGTTCCTGATGAAGCCTTACTGGCAAAACGTTGAACTGTGAAAAATATATATTTTCTGGAAATACAACAAGGTCTTAACTGTTTTAATACCTTCTTTATACAATGATGATGATGATGATGATGATGATGATGATGATGATAACGATGAATAAGATTCCCCCCTCCCAAATCCCTCCAAAAAATAGAAGAAGAGTGTACTTTTAAGAGTGTGTTGAAACTTTTAAATCAATAAAGTCACTGTCTTGTTTTGGGGTTGGGAACAATACAAGATACTTTACTTTACTTTACTTTTCCGATCCAGCGCCCATTTGGGTTCTAGCCCTTCGGTCTGTCGATATGGCAAAGAATTTGCAGGTTTTAATCAGCTGTGCTTTGTCGCTGTGTAGAGTATTTCCGATGTTTGGGGAGGCAGGTAGGTAGGTGCTACGCAGGTCACAAAGTGCTGGGCAGTTAAAGAGGTGGTGTGGTACTGTTTCATCCAACAATACAAGATAAGTTTAAAGACAGCATAAAATACCCATCATCGTTATTATTACTTACCTCAAGAAGCCATGGCCTCAGTTTCCTGTCAATCATGATGTCAAATCCGAGCACCTCGAAACACACACTGTCACTTCCTGAAGACACACCCGGCCGACACATCCTGTAGGCGTGCAGCACATGCGGCTCGGCGACCAGCAGGGTTCGAACAATCATGTCTCCAATGTTGCGCCAGAGCAGACTGACGTCGATATCGCTTCGACGCAGATACTCGTTGAAGTAGCGGATGGAACGTTTGCTCCCAGTGTCAAAGCCCATGTTTTTGTCATAGAACTCATTGTGTTTGTTGACTGAGTAGTTGGTGAGGTGCATGAACAAATGATTCTGAAAAACCCCAGTACAACATGGGCGTGTCAGGATTACACAGAATATGACTCACAAAGCAAAGTGGCTGAACTGACAAATAGAACAATATAGCGTAGTTGCTAACTGGAGGTTGGCAAAATAACCACTTAATCTCATCTTGATAGTCAACAATAATATGAGTGAAAAGAAGGTAAAAAGAGCACATCACGGTAGAGCATACACCAAAACATGAATAGTTTAATCTAAAAATGCATGAACATAGTAGTGGGAGTTTCGAGCTAAGGTATTCTTAAAAAGAAAATTGCATTAGTTTGAATTTGAACATTGGAGCGTCAAATGCATTAAATATAAATTGTGTTTTGTAGTTAGAATGTACCCAGTCAGGTTCAGTAGCACCTCTTGCCAAAATATTTGTTGTTTGAGTATGTAGTTACAAGAATGGGTCTCACTTCATACTAAATTATTGTGTTTCCGTATTTAGTAAGAAAATGTGCCTCTTGTCCAACTTTTTCTTCTGTTTTGGTACATAGAAATGTGTCATCTCTAGGTCTATCATGCTTCCCGAACACTTCCACTACCACTGTCTCTATGATGTGCTCTCAATGTGCGTAGTAAAATCCAAGACTTAATGAGAGTTGTTTAAGGTCCAGAGTCAACTCTATGTTTAAAAGTGCCTATGTTCTTCAATGGACATAATACACTATTTTGGAAACGGCAAAGAAAAAAATGTGCAAGACATGACTATGCCCTTAAAACAAGAAGAAAAGAACATACAACACATTATACAGTGTTTTGTTTTTTTGGTCATTATCAAATGATTCTGGGTATTTTTCACAGCCAAAACAGAAACGAAATTTTTTCATCGTAAAATAAAAAAAAGAAAACCATATATATCTCAGCAGCAGCCAAAGGCAAGTTAAAATTCAGTAAAGTAAAGTTGTTAAGTTGTTCCCGCATCCGATTCGGACATTAGGTATTGCCTTGTTAGAGAGACAACTTCCTGGGCCTTCGGCACATTGTGGTAGGGTGGCCAGTTCTTTTCCACACCGCCTTTATTTCCCCAACTCGAAGTCAGGTACCCATTACTGCTGGGTGGGCAGGAGGGGAAGAAAAAAATGCGTGTCCGAACAGAGGCTCGAACCTGGACTTTCCGCTTTGGAGACGAGGCCATTAACCACTCCGCCCCCGCACCCTCTTAAAATTCAGTAAAATAAAAAAAACAACAACCATCAATTGATGCTCTACAAACAGCATTTAGTTGGACCAGTAATTGAGCTATAGAGGTGAGCGAGCAGTCATTTATTGCACTTCAAAACAAAAATAGTATTTTTTAGGGACAAATAAAAGAAACGCTACAGAGAAGAAGATGGAATAAACCACATCATAACATCCACGATACATCCATGATGGACTGATGACAAAAACATCGGTTGCTGATTAACGCAACCATAACAAGCTAACTTACGATGTTGCTCTCGTGAGGCGGTAAGTATTTCTCTGTGGCCAGCCGGACTAAACCGTCATTGAAGAGGAAAACCCGCAGAGGATCACAGGAAGTAACAAGGACATAGATGCGCAGGTCAAACTTGTAGCCATCGAGAAGTAAAGGCTTGTCCAGGTACTCTTGTACGATGAAATGCTCTTGCGAGGGAATCTTTTCAGCATTCCGATACAAAGAAATGCTGAAGATAACAAACATAACAGTTTCCATCATAAGCCTATGTACGTTGCCAGACTTATGACAAGTCGTGAACATCCTTATGTTTCATGATTATGTTATCTTCAAGTCCATACATTTTTGCAGTGACATTATTGGATGTGTGTGTTTGTACACATTTGTGGGTTTGGGGGAGAGGGATAGGGAGAGAGAGAGACAGAGAGAGAGAGAGAGACATAGAGAGAGAAGTTCATGTATGATATATGGTAATATAAGCACGCTGTCAAAATATCTCTAATGTAGGATTATAAAGCGCACTTGCCTTAATTTCATCTTATCTTTCATGTAACTGATTGTTTAGAAATTATCTCTCCCCCAAGATAGCTAAGTCAACAAAGTTTCTGTTGGCTTAAGACAAATTAAATGAGTAAGAAACAAATGCAAAGTGTAAAAATTATTTTTTTACAAACTATACCTTTCAAGAAAAAACAACTACTCAGCGATCGGGTCTGAGGTCATACTTGCTGCACATAAAGGGGTTTTGCATGGTAAAAGCTGTAGTGTCCCAGTCAAAACGTAAGGTGTTGCAGTAACAATGAAAAAGTTATGAACTTAGATTACTGGCTTCGCCAGATTCAACATTATATCCTGAGAAAAAGCACAGTCAGGCTGAGATAACTCAGATTAGTTCATACAATTTGCCATATCCCGACTGATGTCTCTTTATTTTTTTGGTCATTGGTTAACCTGAATGGTGGCTGTTTCGATCACATTTGTCATTTTCTGACGAGTCTGACTTATCCGTGCCCAACGGTTTTATCTATTTTCCTCAGCAAAATGTCTCAGTCTCTGCAAAATGGCTGTGTAATAATAAAACAAAAAAATGGTTGCAGTGTGTGCAAAACAGGCTGCAAAGCGGAGTGCCCCCTGCTGGACGAAAACAGTAAGTAGGAAAGAACAGCTCCATGAAGGAAGTTATTATGAGGTAGTGTGAGCATTCATGGTGCACACACAACTATAAATAAATACGGTACTTAGCTTTCAAATTTTAGAGTATGCTACAGGTGACAATGTAAACAGCAGGATCCCTTCACACAACCCTTCGCCTTAAGAAACACAATAATAATATAAGTGCATACACTTTTCAAGTCACATTCCGAGATGCATAGTTCATAATTCTCTCACTTCTCACTCACCCATGGCCCTGTGCACCGTTTGAAGGTTTTACAATGAAAGTTCTAGGTTTTTTCTTCATTTTCATCTCTTTAGCATAATTCTGTAACAAGGAGTAGTCTGCAGGCAGTATCCATGTCTTTGGAATGAAATTGAACTCATCGGGAACAGCTTTCTGCATTCTGAGAGAATTCAAAAACAGACAGGTATTTTAAAGAAAGAGATTATGAAAATAATTATGAGGCATGATGATAAAATGATTTACTTCTCAAATCGTCAGATAAAATAGGTGAAGTTTGTACAATATATTAAGTATGAAATAAAAGAAGACATGTTAAACTTTAAGAAAATGACATTGACTGAAAATCTACAAATTTGATACATGTGTTGATTTTTTACTGATATATTCATGCATGGAGGGTGAGAAATACCTAACTACGTAAGCACACCTCACATAAGTGCCTGAGTCAACAATTTGTACAATACAATGCAATGCTTTACAATACAATACGATATAAATATTTCACTGAGGGAGAAAAAATATACAATAAATTTAGATTGGCAATCAACAATGTCTAAAATATCCTGGCTTCATAGATAGACACAGTGGTAACAGAAAAAAGAATAATCAGAGAAAAAGCTGCCCAGTTGAAACAGCCAACTGGGTCATTTCCTATTAACAACGACAAAATGTATTTAACTTGTATTTGTATTGACATGGATAAAAAGAAAGCCCCAAATTCACAAAGAAAGCAATGAGTACCAACATCAATGTTGCTGTCATTCAAAATTAGGCTTTTATCATCAAGCCTTGGATGTTGAAGGTCAGCAACAGCTCATGACGGATGAACTATTGTAATCATTATTTCCACTCTACTTCATTTTCTTTTTCACAATGAAAAGTATATGTGAGGCATCATGGTGAAATCAGGCGCTCGTCAAATTAATGAAATCGAAGAAATGGGCACTTTTCCGCTGGTTTGGCAACTTTTATTGAATTTTTGTTTTTTGGTTCAACGCCTTTCATGTACATGTAAAAATAAATTTCTGCATGGATTTTACAGAAAAACATTGCTTACGGGTACAAAAAAAAATGTAAATTTTAACTTTCTAAGGACTCTCAAGCTTTGGAAGTCACCATGTTTTGAAAGTCATTTTCTCGCTAATTTTACTTCTAAAACCAGCTGACCCCCCATCTTCTTCAACAAGAAATTTCTCAACTTTTATTCAAGATAGATAGGTACTTTTTTCATCAGAAACAAGACAAATGAATAAGCTTTTGATGATACCAATAACTCCACATGCCCAAAAATTGACTAGCGCCCGATTCCACTGCGTCATGATATATATGAATTTCCACTTAGCCATATAAGACATCCTCACAGGACTTCAAAACTTCATTTTCAAGGACCAGAGCCTTGTTTCGACTTTCCGTAAAGGTAAATCATCCTGAAATGAAAACTACCTAGGAAAGTAAACTTACTTTGAGACATTCCGAGCCAGGGCATCTTTGCGAGTCACCTCACCCATGCCGGGGAAGTGATTGATTCTCTGGTACGGCTTCAACTCGCTTATCTTATCCAGTGAAACAAAACAGTCGTTCCATATAAGATACCTGAGGGAAAAACAGAGATAGCAGATGATACAAACTGTTCTCACGCAAGGAAATTACAATTTGGGGAGAAAGCGATATTGACATAGCAACCCCCCTTCAACCAATATTTTTCTGAGAAACACCGTCTGCTGTTGATTGTGACCTGTTGTACAAGAAAAGATGAAGAACTTTTCGTCTGGGAGCCTTTAATTAGAGAACAGATTGAATGGAATTTTTTAAATTTTGGCTTCTTGAATTAAAAAAAACAGAAAAACAACTTAACAAAGCGAGGAAGTATATATACAAACTAAATGTAGCTATCACTCCGAGGTTTTCACCCTTCTACTTCACTTTAAATTGTAGAGTTTTTGCAAGCAAATTTTACTACCACATAAGAGCTTGACTACCAAAAATTTACGACAAAAATAAAATTGACATAAATTGGGTCAAAAAATACTTTACCAGACTAATTTTTGACCTTTTAAATTTAGATACAGATATTTTTATTACAATTATCCTATCTTATCTATTCACAGTCAGATGTGTGTGTGGCTATTGTGCTGACTCATCCTAGTTCAATTCACCTTTAAAATGCAGTGTCAGTTACACAATTTTATATATAAAAAGTATCAAATGAATGCACAAGCTATGTAAGCTGCTTTTCAAACACAGATAAAACCACTTCAAAAAGCCATCACTGATAAAGGCAACTCAGACCCTGCTTTGTTTTCAAGTTAAAATCTGTGTCAACTTTGAAAACAGTAGTGAGATAAAAGGGGTGCACTTACGAAGTTGGGTCGTCATCCTTCGAAACAGTGAATCCGACTTTCTCTACCATTTGACGAACTAGACAAGAAAAAAAGAAAAGATTTAGAAAAAAAGATGTCAAAATAATACATTGTCAAACAAGCATACACATGGAAGGCACAATAATACAACCAACTACCATAAGGTTTGGCAAGCACTTTCTTTTAAATCAAATCTAAAAACTTGAGAATGCCTGATTTGATAACACAAATAGAGATGACATCGATGTCTGATCATCTCTGCTAGTCTCATACATCAATAAATCAAAGCAACAACTTGGCCTTATCCTTCAAAAACGTCAGTCTTTTTCGCAACATCAACATCTAAGATAAAAATAATCAGAACTTAGTATATTACTTTCTTTACAACAATTGTACCACAACATTTAATAAAATACAGTCACTTAAGATCACATGGCAGAAAAAGAATGACCATTTCAGACAGGTGGCCACTCTGGTCAAGGTCTGAGTTGTGGTCACTTACTTGACTTGACAAAGATGGTTTAAAATCTGACATTTCAATCTTAACTTTCTATTTCATTTTCATCACAATTGTTATCAATCTTAGGAGTTTCTGAGCATTGATTGAACTTAAAATTACACACACTTCGTCCAAGGATGGGTGGGTGGAAAACTTTTGAAGCAAGTAGTGCTGGGCATAAATTTAGATTTCCATTGCTTGGATTTTCAGGAAAACTACTTGGAAATGAACGAGTTCCTCAGGCCTGCTCAGTAACATAATTTCAAACCCAAACTTGCTTCCCACATGACTTGCTGCTGAACCAAGTTTAAAAGTAAGTTTGGCTTATGGGAATTTCCAGTATATCATTAGCCTGGATTTACTTCTTGCATACAAACCCATCATACCCTCCCCTTTGCCAACTGTGTGCCCTGTTAGAGTTATCTAGCTATAGGCTTCATAGTTTTTGTCTACTCCAGCCTGCGCCACCTCCGTCTCATTAAAAGCAAGCCAGACCAAGATCTCAACTTGGATTTAGAAAGCAGGTCGAAAAGTAAGTTGAAGCTGGTTGGATCTCCGAATTAGTTATTTAGATTAGGCAGAAGATCAGACTCCCCCTGCCCTCCTCATCCCCCTCCCCGTCGCAAACTGAGTGCACTGCTATCTATAAGCTTATTTGTGTCTGCTTCTCCACCCTGTCCCCGCTCCATCTCAAAGTAAGCAAGCGCGACCTAGATCTCCACTTGTATTTAGATATAATAGAAAGTAGGTCGAAAAGTAAGTCAAAGCAGGTCAACTCTTCAACTTAGTTATTTTTATCAAGCCCAAGAACTGAATATCCAGATTGAAATTTGGGTTTCTGCCCAGCACTAGTACCAAGTGACTACTATATAAGAGCAGGTTTTGAGGCCTCCACTAGTTGTGAGAATGATTGAAATCACTCGGGTGTCACGGAACAGTGGCCGTCAGTACAAGTGAATGCTATAATGAGGTGACCACTAAGGCAGATTTGACTGTAGTTTTGAAAAGTAATTTTTCCCTACTATGACTAAAAAGCAATGAAAATCTTTACAGGATATTATAAGTTTTAGCATAATTTAAAATATTGCAGAGAATTGAACTGAGAAGGATCGTATCGTGAACAGAAGAAAAAAGGGACACACAGGACTCCTCATAAGAGATTTCTTTTAAAAAATGGTCAATGCAGACCTAATATTTTTATTGTCTTCATTAAAAATAAGGATGCTACTAGACATGGAATGGATCATTTTGGAAGAAGAACCCTCAGCCCTGAGACAGGATACGAGACTCAAAGAAAACTTTAAGATAGTTGAGGATACTCTAGATTCTACTTGGATTCAAACTTCAAACTTCCTATGCCATTGAGAAGTTTGCGATCAACAATGCCACCACAGTGGCCAACTTGACTGACTTACCAACTTCATATCTAGTTCCACTGAGATTTGCAGTGATAAGGTCGCGGCGTCTGCGTCGCTTTTTTCTGACCAGGCTGGGCACAGCGTTGGAGCGTTGATGTGGGTCCTCGGCCCCATGCTCCACAGCAAGTCGGGCACTGTGGGGGTGGGGAGGGACGGACGGTCGCTGAGCTGCACGCCCATATTGTGTAAGAGACGATAGAGACAGATCTGGAACAAATAATGCAACAGTAATAAAAATATCAAGCTACCTCCTCTAAGAATGTGGGAACTTGATTTCAAAGGTGTTACTTTTATGTTGCTTGTACCCTATACAAAAGTGTCACTACAGATGAGCGTTTGTTCTATATTGGTTTACATTTTGTGGTAATAGTGTGCCTGGCAAATTAGGCCAAAAATATGCCACAAAATGCTGGAAAACATAAATGGCTCAAAAATAAAAGACAAAATATCCCTTACAGTCCAGTTACCTTAAACATACCACTTGGAGCCTGCCTCAGTAATCATGTGAGCCAGAACCATTGACAATTGTATATATAATATCCAGGGTACTGGGACAGTAAGGTACTAAAAGAACAAGAATTTCAAGAAGTTTAATTTAATAAACAGGAGTTTATTAATTTTTCCTTGCACGGTGAGGAGGAATAAACATTTTTCATAGCGTCTTGTCTTTGTCACATGACTTTACCAACTTAAAGTTAATACTTTTTAACAGTCACTCCAACAATGGCCAGAATGTGACTGCGGCCATCTAAAGACAAAATTCAGCAATTATGTCTATTGTTTTATGCCCTTGTAAGCATTTTAAATTAGTCACAAATGTGAATGATTGTGATAGTAGCATACGAGGGGGGGGGGGGGGGGGGTTCAATAAGTCTTTGGTTTGGATATGAAGGAATCATGGTAGAGTAATGAAATTTACCCAGCCTTTAGACTATTTCTTTGGAACACACCATGCACATTTTCAGGAAAATCCGACAATGATAAGGCGTGTTCAATGAAACCATGTACAAAAACGTTTGCTTTTCTTTGCTGAAGTTGTGCCATGGAGCCTGTTGAATATAGTTAAGTTGTCAAGGAAAATCCCCTTCTGACATTTTTCAGGAAATGATCCGAGTTTATGGTGACAAATATCCTCGTTATAATACTGTGATATACTGGGTAAAAAAATTCAAATCTGGATTCATGTCGGTGATTGATGAAGATTGTGAAGGGCGCCCATCCTTTGTGGTAACTGAAGAGAATGTATCCAAAATTAAGAAACTGGTTCTACAAGACTGACGTATAACTGTTAAACAGCTCTCAAATGAAACGAGAATCAGTGTCGGGTCAATAGAAACGATTCTCTATGACCATCTTCACAAGAATAAGCTGTCTGCGCGGTGGATACCCCGCCTTTTGACAAGTGAGCAAAAGAGGCAGAGGGTTGAGTCCTGCAAAACTCTTCTTCGAATTGAGTCCATTGACACAAATTTCTTTAAAAACAGGTAACTATGGACGAAACATGGATTTATCTTTTAGATCCAGAACAAAAAAGTCCTCCGTGCAATGGAAAACCCCTTCTTCTCCCTCATCAAAGAAGGAAAAGGTTTGCTGATAAAATTGTGGTCTGTACTGGTGAGAAAAAGGTGCGGAAAACTCTGTTATGGGATCCTCCTACTGCATGACTACGCCCCTACACGCAGGTCACGAACAAGCAGTCTAGACAGTAAAACAGTGCAGCATTGAAATCTTGCCACGCCCAGCTTATTTACCAGACCTAGCCCCTCAGACTTTTCCTGTTTCCTAATCTAAAAAATATCATCCAAAGGACGTCATTTTCCATGACAACGAGGACGCCATTGAAGCTATTGAAGACTGGTTGGGAGTTCTGGGTCTTTTTCTCTTAAGGACTTTTGAAGGTCAAAGAGAGGTAGCAGAAATGTGTTACTCTGCATGGTGACTATGTAGAGAAATAAAACTATGTGTGCCAAGTCACAAAACTCTTATCTTTATTCCTTCATTTTTAGACCAAAGACTTCTTGAACCCCCCTCGTATATGCCTATAGGCTACAACACTTTCTATCCCATGGGAGATTGAGACATAAATTTGGAATGGACTGGCCAACCAAGGCTGTCGAGTTGTTGAGAAACCCTGTGAGCCTTCCTTCAGTGGGACATCTGACTATTTTCAAACCCCCCAAAAATATAATTTCTTTTACCGTTAAGAGAAGGTATCAATAATAACTGGGTCCTTCTGTTTGCCATTAATTTTTCATCAGTAACATTTTACAGAAGGTGGCTAGGGTTCAATTATTCTTTTTTTCTCTATTTTAAAATGTAGGATAAATTCTGATAATTCTTGACTGACATAACTTAATTACAGTCTTACTAAAAAAATCAAGAGATTACGACAGGTGATAGGCTAATTGAAAGTGTCACCAGTAAATAATCAGAAGACAGGTCATTTTAAGGATATTCTATGACAAGATTTCTAATGACATCAGAAGTAAATTAAAAGCTTTACGTAGAAAAAAAAATCCATAACAAATTAATTTTATATAATAATTATATAATAACCTCATTTTAGACAAAGTTATTACAGAAAACAGCGTGAAACATATACCATATACAGAGCAAGAAACAATAAATAACACAGAACAATTATAAGGTACTGTAGTTTTCCGGAACAAACCTTTATCCATTGAAGATAGGGATGTCAAAGAGGTGCTGTTCTTCATCCTGTTCTATTACAATGATGTTGTATCCAGTGTCGTCAGTAAGTCCAAATAGGATCTGAACTTTGTTGCTGCATGATTCTACATGACAAATTTACCACCTATCAAATGTGAAAAGTTTCAGTGCTCAAGAAGGGGGGCTGAAAAGAGAAAAAAAAGTTCCAACAATCTTTGCTCATTCTCAGGTGCCGTTTGTTAACTGGACAAGACCGGCGGTGCCGGTCAAATTTAATTTTTGTCAACTGGACAGTTGACAAGAGATTTATTGCTGATGATGATTTTCATTCAGTTTTAAGTAAATCCAAACAAACATGTATCAACAGTCAAAAAGCGCCTTGCCGATTTGAAGGCGTTCAAATAGACAAG
>NW_004797446.1:243996-255428 GCF_000002075.1 Aplysia californica
AAAAAAAAAAACCCAAAAGACAAACAACAACACAGAACTTAGTTAGTTTTAGTTTGGTTTTAATTTTAGTAAAACTTCTAAAGCACTTGCAACACAAATATATAGGTAATTTTAAATGCAGAGGATAGAGGTTTTAATTCGAGTAAGATCTAAAGAAAAAAAAAGAGGAGGGACTAGGGATGATAGATATTTGATAGAAAGAGAGTACACGCCACATCAGAGCATTTGCCATTCACCCACTAACAATGAAACAAACAAAATGAAACAAAGATAACAATTGAGAGGCATCGTGGTGCAATCAAGTGTTCCTCAAAATAATGAAATCGAAGAAGCTGGCCTTTTTCCAACTGCTTATTGGCAAATTTTTTTTAAATCTTTGGTTTTTGGCTCAACGTCTTTTTTGTCCATATATAAAAACCCATTTCCATGTGAATTTGACTCCAAAACATTCAATAAAGGAAGAAAATTTACAATTTTTCAGCTTTCAAGGACTCTTAAATTGGCTCATGCTATTGAAATTACAGAACTTTGGTGACCATGTTCCTCGCTAATTTTACCACTGAAACCGGATGCAGTGACCTCATGTCCTCCAATCGCAAATATCTCGACTTCAATTCAAGATTATAGATGAGTATTTTTTTTTCATTGAAAGCAAAGCAAATGATAACTTTATAGATCTATATATTACGAATAACTCCATGACATGCCAAAAAATTGATGAGCATGACCTGATTCCACCACATCGTGACACAATATTACTCTAGACTGTATGCATGGAAAAAGGAAAAAGGCAACTGAAGTGGATTATCAGCTGCTGAACATGTTACATAATTTTGTGCATACATAAAACAGGTGCTCTTTTCATTTGTTAAGAATTATAATCACTTTAAGTGGAATGTACACAGACACAAACAATTAATGAACAAAAGAAACAATTAAACCAGATCAAGCATTTAATAAAGGAACTCGTTAAAATCTGCGTGCTGGCCTATATATAGATATCTAGGCTATAGGTATAAGTGATGTAATCATTGATAGGGAATGAGGGTTGGAGGGTAGTTGTTACCAGTTGTAGAGGAATACTTGAAAGAAAAGAAAACGGTAATTAAGATCAGAATTAATCAAAGTCATTATAACTTAATTTGGTTTCAGGCAAGGATCAGACTTTGAAGAATGAATAATCTACAATTATAGAGGCCTACTGTAATGTTAATAAGTTGGTTCCAGGCAAGGATATCACTATCAGACTTTGAAGAATTAATACATCATAGATAGAAGGGCCTACCATGTATTGTAGTATATAGGCTATCTTATTCTTAGGGAGAGCAGTCTACTAACGCTGCTTTCAACGCCATTCGGGTTTCAACTAGAATCTAAGCCATAATTGAATTACTGTTTCATGTAAAACAGTATTTCCAAGTGAAAGGAATGAGCTGGAGAGCTGAAAGAGCAGTTGAAGATGAACTACTGTTCTGTTCAGTTCAGAAGTTCAATTCAGTCATCGAGTTCTGAACTGAGATTGAAATTCAACGGGTTCAGACAAACAAATGGCTAGTACTGAGATTAAAACAGTTTATTAAATCTGAGAGGAAACGAATGTAAAAGAAAAAGACGACTGGCTAGCGGTAATTCTGTACCTGTTTGTGACGTACCTCTATTCCACATTCCAATGGTAGAGAAAGAGAGACAGGCAGCCATTTTTGTTTGGTCATGTGACCGATTTCTTGCCTACCTAACAACGAGCATGTTGAAAGTAGACTCGCACTTTAGCATGGCACATAGGCTAAGGCGAAATAAATTATACTTTGTTGTTGTGCAACTTCATAGAAAGAGGGTGGTCGGGAATCTCAGACTTTAAGACTTTTTTAGGTTGCCTAAAGAAATATTAATAGTTGTCATATTTGAATTGAATAATCTTTTCTTAATGTTTATTTATTGAAACAAGGCCTAGATTGACTAGATATCTAAATCTACTTGAAACTGAAACAGTAGATGAATCATTTTTGGTGTACAGAATTTCTTCTAAACAACATCAGCCGATATGAATTATCAAAAATCAACCATACAAAACAAGTGATGTGGAGGGGAAACATTTCTCTCGATTTTAGCAATATTTTCTAGTTTGTCATACATCACAAAAATAAATTCGTTGAACTATTTTCCCTAACAATGTTAACATTAACATCATAAAGAACGGGTTTTTTAAGGCTAATAGGAAATATTCGAAGAGGGCATGGGGTGCTTACTCATGGAAACCCTGTCGTTTTGTGTATGTTTTACTACATTTTTTGCATTCTAGGCGAGAAATAGTAATTCAATGGAGAGGAAATAGCATATAGATCTAGATCTCTATAACTATATATATCTCCTATCCAATAATTTTAATCTGGGGTTCTTGTTAATTTTATGTTGACCTTGGCCTTTTCTATCGACAATGCGACGATTTTATGGTACGACTTTGTATGCCTGTTTGTCTGGAGACAGATAGTTCATTATCTAAAAGTTTTTAAAAATGTTAGAAATATGTCATTATGCAGTATATTTGAATTCAGCAAAGTAGAAATATTTTCCGTAACCAAATTGGCATATTATATATTTACATAAAAGCTTATAGAACCATTATTTTGTGTTTGCCAACGAGAACCTCTACGTCGAAAGGCGAACAACCTGGTAAAACGGTGGCACAATATCCGGACAGATCGATTCGTTCGTTCTTCAGTTGGTGGATCAGAGAACGGCACCGGCAAATTTAGCATCTCTTACTAAGTAGCCTACTGTGAAGCCCATAGTACATCCATAGACTGCCTAGACGCCTGTGTTTTAAGGTAAGAAAAGGTATATTTAAGAAGAAATTGTATATTTCTCTAGATCTATGGCATGGACCTCTGAACTAGTGTGCTTGTCGAGACTCTGACTTTACACCTGCAAAATCAGAGACAGGCGAGGGTGATGACTGCTGATGAGATGATAGATATAGTCTAACTGAAGGCCTCTGGCAATAAACACATGATCATGCTGATGAGTGTTTTAAATTATACGCCGTGTACGGGGTGCCCATTGCGGATGGGATCGGGCCGGGTCAAGGTCGATCGCTCCACTCGTTGCCTGAAAACAAACACGTTTGTTTTGGGCCTTTGCCTTTGTTTTGAGTCTGCAAATCGGGCGCGATCGGCTTGTGCCACGATAGATTCTCGTTGTGATTTTGTAGTTTCGTTCGTTAAAGTCCAAAGCTGGGTGCTTTTTCGGTAGTTCCCACCCCCCTTATTTGAGCCTGACCTACATCTAGATTTTCTAGATCGAGATCTATACGTTTGATTCGCGGTGAGCTAAGATATCAAACCTAACAACAGCACAGCAAAACATTAAAGCCCCCCTGAAACCCCGGCGCTTTTTCGGTAGTTCCCACCCCCCTTATTTGATTGAGCCTGACCTACATCTAGACCTATATACGTTTGGTTCGCGGCAAGCTAAGATATCAAACCTAACAACTGCAAAACATTAAATTGTGGTAAAATTCAGGGGGGCATGCCCCCTGAAACCCCCCACCATGTTTTTATTAGGTCAGGGGGGCAAGCCCCCCTGAAACCCCCCTACTCTTGGGGCCAATACCGGTGAATAACAAATGCGGGGTGGGAACTACCGAAAAAGCGCCGAAACCCCCCTACTCTTGGGGCCAAAACCCGTGAATAACAATTGCGGGGTGGGAACTACCGAAAAAGCGCCCAAAGCTGAACGCTAGAGACCCTGAATTGCCAGAAAATCCAAGCAAGGAATGGCACTTTTTTGGCAGTTCCCCCCCCCCCCCTCCAATTATTTTTCGCCGGTTTGGGCACAAGAGTCAGAGTAGGGGGGTTTTACTTCAGGTGAAAGGTCGAGCCTTTTAGTTTTGGCTATTCTCACCCGGTAGGCCTATATACTAGGCCTATATGCATTCACTGTGATACATAGATTTCTAATTGTACCAGTGGGCTGGATTGTACTTTTACCGGACATACCGTCTGGGCCTGTGATTTGCTACGCGCGCCTAGCCTAACTACGCACTCATAGACTTTCTCTACGTGCGGACAAGAGGTTGCTCCGCGGGCGACTTTGCGCAGAGCGCAAGCAGCGGCGAGGGGAGGTGAGCGAGAGGTGGTGGTTGAGGGTGGGTAGGGGATTTAACTTTGGTGGACCCACCGTGTATCTTAACCTCGGGGGGGGTCAGGGGGCTTACCCCCTGGCAACAATAATATAAAAAAACACGTGTGCAAAACAATAACATGAGCGGACCATGGCGTTAAGTGGACAATCAGGGTAATGAAAGTTGGAACAGGCCGAGCCTTGCTATGCAGCACTCGCCGAGTCGTGAGCAGAACCGAGGGGGTTGCAATTAATGAGCGCTCGTGCGCATCTCTTGCCTTCCATTGTACAGTCGAAGAGTGAAGACGTAGGAAAGTGAGTAGGGGAGCTCTGAAAGGAAAAATAGCGGACCACTAGGCAGCAGGGGCACCATAGCTGAAATAGTTCCGACCGGCGGCTACCGGTGGTCCGGTAAAAAGTACAATCTTACCTACCAGTGTACAAACGTTCCAGCGCTCTTGTATTGAAAGCGTGCAATTTTGTCTGCGGGCAGTGAGGGGGGGGGAGGAGAGATAGATCTGATATATAAGGAGAGAGAGAAAGCTAGCAATGTCTCACCTGGGGTGAGAGGTCAATTGTATTTTTATTCCCACCCAGGGTGAGAATAGCCACTTCCTAGCTGCTTTGCACTCTCAATCTGGATAGCAAATATGGCCTTGACCAGACCCGATCCCCAAATAGACACCCGGTATTATTGACCTGACTGGGGTGGAGGCTTGTTGTGCACAGAGACTCTCACACTCCTTCAAAGCATTCCGTATCCGGTACAGTAGTCCGCGGCCAGAACAGGATCACTGGGACAAACATGATCCTGTTATAGCTGAACCCTGTTATAGTAGATCTAGAAGGGGATCAAGCGTTACAACTGTTGTCTACTGATTGGAAATCGGTCATTTCGTCACTCCGTCACCTCGTCACACCTCAATTATGTGTGACGAAATGACTTTGATTATTTCTCCAAAATTGTTATGCTAGTACTAGATCTAGATCTAGTGGAGCTTTGGAGGATCATCGCCAGTTCCAGTCTTTATTCTAAATCACCAATTCAAGCACGTAATCAGTGGGCGGTGCCCTCTTGTTTTTAAGTAATTTAAGCCAAAAAAAACCCTATTCGGACTAAAGTAATTTAAGCCAAAAAAACCCCTATTCGGACTAACTGAGGCAATGGCAAGCTTAAGCGATTATTATTTTAGGTCTTGCCCCGCCTCTGTGACCCTGAGCTTGAGCGAGGTCAATGTGACATACTTGGGTCACTGTTAGTAGGGCCTTTGACTTTTATTGAATTGAGAGGTCAGTTCCGATGCAGGATGAATGAAGTTGATTTTTAGCTAACGAATAGATTTAGGCCTCGAAGTCACAGTGACAAAGAGAGAATGAAAGTGAAAGAATTAGGTCCTCACCAGCCCAAAGATTAAAATAAAACATGATCTCATTTAATAGGCCAAGGCCTATACAACCTTGACTATCTTCAACCCATTATAGCCTGATTGTGCATGCCCTTTTATTAGCCCCTTGAGCTGTCCCTGAGTACGTCATTCATGCTCCTCCGAGTCTACAGCCTTCTCAGTCTGTTTATTATTATAGTAGAGGGTTTTACTGCACTCGCAACTGCATAAGGTCATATATGAGCGCCAAGGGGTGGGTGTTAACAGAGAAGTCTTTACAGGGAATCAGACCCACTCTGCCCACCTCTCTAGCTTCAACAGCACAAGGTCTGCTTCAATTATCAAGGCACCCCGTAAATAACAGGTCACAAGAGAGTGACAAACATACAAAAGAAGTAGAGGAAAATGACTATAGTAAGGATTAGGAAAAAGCAGCAGTTCCCTGTTGTAGATCATGCACAGTTATGAGCGTGACATGAATCAGCCCATTTTCTACTGCACTTGAACGAGAAATGTCCCCCCTTTGGGAATGGCCTAAAGACACTCACAGTCAGTGGCACTGCTCCGTCTGTGCTTTACACTGTTTGCATTGCAACCGAATAGTTACCACGTTTGGGAAATGTAGGATCTATAGATTTTAGAGCCCAGTGGCTACTTTTTATTTAGTCATTTATTCACATGTGAAGTCTCACCATCCAAATGGGTGACAACAATGTGCTAGACCAAGGGCACGGTATGTCACTGACTGGATTTGCACCAACACCAAAATGCATCTAGCTTTTTCCCCTTTCTCTCCTGCACACGTCATAAAATGTGTACATAGTCAACTTAAGGCCTACTGTGAGTCTAATTGCATGATTATTAATGAAATGTTGAAAACCATTTCATCTCATTCATTAAAAAGTAAAGTAAAGTTGTTCCGGCATCTGATCTGGACATTGAGGATTGACTTGTTAGTGAGACAACTTCCTGGGCCTTCAGCATATTGTGGTAGGGTGGCCAGTTCCTTTCCATGCCGCCTTTACTTCCCCAACTCAAAGTCAGGTGCCCATTACTACTGGGTGTGCAGGAGGGGGCGAAAAAAATATGTGTCCGAACCAAGGCTAGAACCCAGACCTTCCGCTTTGGAGACGAGCGCAATTTCATTCATTACATTACTGTAACTTCTAGTTGTATTGACATGGTTTTGATTCATTAGGCTTTTCTCACTGTCCATCGGCACGATCAGTTTGGTTTGCTAGCCTGATTGTGGGTGCAAAGCGGCAGTCGTGGCACAACTGATCGCTGGACTCGTCGCCTAAAAAAACCAAACATGTTTATTTTCAGGTGACGAGTTTGGCAATCAGTTGGTGATCGCTTTGTTTTAGAGTACAAATTCCCCCAATAGGCACTCTGTATTACTGGTGTAAATTTCTGGTACCAACTGCTTTTAGAAAGGCAGAGGGAAAAAATGAGTGGGGGGGGGGGGGGGCATGCAGTGTTAGGTTACTCCAACCATACCATCATCTTGGACACCAGTAAAAAATATATAAACATGGCTTTTAGTAACACTTGGAGAAATTTCAGCAATAAGTAATGGATTATCGATTGTGTGTAACCTGAGGCTAAATGAATACCCAATGCACTCTGCCAATTTGATTCTATCAGGTTTAGTTGTTGCCTGACAAATTTTCCTTCCTGGATGGGCATACCGCTACCTACTTTTGGCACAGTACTACTGTTCAATACAATTGATACTATGAGCAACTGTGAACAAACATTTGACTGGGTGTGTCAGTTATCCATGAAGGAAAATCTGGCTGGCCCCTGCCCGATCAAATGAATTTTATTGACATTGTGCATTGTGATATAATATAAAGGTCTTAAATACCCAGAACACATTGCAGAAAGTTTCCTTAAATTGAGGAATGGTGCCAGCCAGTGTACAAATATCAATTTGTATTTATTTGGCTGTTTTCATCAGGTGTATCAAATGCAAATGGTGGCGTAGAAATCCAAACAAGCGATTTTTTTAAATTTTATCAAATTCTGTCAAAATGGTAGCATGAAGAAAAACCTGCCCCCCCTAAATGAATCAAACCATCCTTACAAATGGAGATTTGATCAAATTTACTGCAATGTTCACTGGGTATTACCCACAATATTGTGTGCATTCTGTGAAATCTGAGTTTTTTTACGTCAGTGACCCACAAATGTGAGACTGCATCATTTTTATCATATTCGACTTCTTGGTGCAAGACTCCATAAAACATTTTCCAAAATGTCAATATGGTATTAATTTACTTTTAGGTATAGCTCTTATCGCCTTTTGTGCAAAAATTAATTAGAAGTTTGAGATTCCTCCAATGATGTAGGGTAGATCATGTGGAATATCTTCTGGATCTTGATGCTGACTGTGACATGGTCTAGATGTGAGGTCCCCCATGATATGGCAGTACCCAGATTTCTCTCCCAAAGGCCTGGTTAATGGTTTCTTGTAATATTTAAGGTGGGAGCTATGTCCAGGGATGCCGTTTTCTGTTTTTCTTTTCCATTATTTCTGTTATTTATTCTGAAATCTGTTAGAACAGTTATTATTCTTGATTAGTATTTTTTTTCTGTTTAACTGCGTATTGGTTGTGTACTGGACTGGCATCTGTGGTGCAGCGGTTATATCTTTTGCACGCAGGAGATTGAGGACGATCCCTGAGTAAGGAGACAATTTTTTATATATATCACGGTCTTTCTGCTGGGATGTTGTAATCCCTCTCAGCCTCCTAAATGATCTAAATTGTGTTGATGGGGGCCAACAACACCTACTTTTAAAAATAAAGATCAAGAACTACCCAGTATAGAAAAGGCTGGAGTCTATCAATTGTATTGAATGATGTGGAAGGGATTGGTTTGGGAGAGGGGGGGGGGGGGTGTCAAAATGTATGACGTGGTTTTTGTCATGATTTACTTGTGTTTATGTAGACTGCAGGAGTTTGGGTTTAATAATTAAAATGGAAGGGACTGTGCTGCATGTTTGGAGAATAGTGTTAATGCCAGTATGGATAGGGATTTAGCATCTTGAGCAAGGCTTTGGCAATACTGTCAGAAGCAAACCAGTTTATGGTAGATGATAAACCACACGTACGTAGACTAATTTCATGAAATAAGTAATTCTTTTAAGTAAGCTAATACAGTCTTGTCCCAATATGATTACATGATTGCTCTTTAGTCGTAAATGCCATGGTGCCATTTGATAGAAAAATATGGAAAATTGGGAGTCCTGTTCATGTCTATGTGGGTCAAAAGTTTCATCTTCATCTGTGATGTGTTGAATAAAAGTAAGCCTTAGGCTTTATATTATACCTGAGATTAGCATGTCATGTTACACTGCATGATTAGTTTAGTTAATAGAGAAAGGAATGTGTTGCGTTAATATTTCATAACTGCCACACATTTAGGTGCTCTAAGTATACATGTATGACTTTGCAAAACTAGCGACAGATACTGTCTGGAACAATGAATAGTTAGTAGGAGTATGCGCTTGGTGGATAGAAAGTCTTGCTATTTGATATTGTTCTCAAGCCCCAGTAGAATGTTTTCTGGAGTTAATTTTAAAGACAGTTCAGAATTCAGGCCTTTTTGTCTCTTTTCCTCAGTTCTGGGTTTCTGTTTAGTTATTAAATGAGATTATTCCTTCACATTCATCATAAAATAGAGACTCATCTTTTCTGAAGCAGTTTTCAGTGAAGTTGTGTCACCCCCCCCCCCCCCCCCCCGGGCAGTGCCACTGACTGAAGTGTCTTCAGGCCATTCCCAAAGGGGGGACATTTCTCGTTCAAGCATAGTAGAATTGTAAATGGGCTGACTCATGTCACCCTCATAACCGTGCCTGATCTACAACAGGGAACTGCTGCTTTTTCTTTCCTGATCCTTACTATTGTCATTTTCCTCTACTTCTTCTGTATGTTTGTCACTCTTTTGTGACCTGCTATTTTAGGGTGCCTTTATAGTCGAAGCAGACCTTGTGCTGTTGAAGCAAGAGAGGTGAGCAGTCTAAGTCTGATTCCCTGTAAAGACTTTTCTGTTGACACCCGCCCCTTGGCCGTAAAACCCTCTACTATTTAAAAAAGAAAAAAAAAGAAGTGTGTTTTTGCAAAATCAATAATCACATTTTTTTGTTTATTATAAATTATAGAGAATGTTGATGGGGTATTTGATCAGAAAATAGTAGTTAAGTGTGCGAATGAAATATTTTTATAAAATCCTAGATTCACACTTTCGTTCAGATGATACCCTGTTGGGTAATAATATGGATGAATTTGGTTTAAATCAGGCATTCTTAAACATTGTTCTTTAGCCAGTTTTTAAGTTGCTCCGTCTACTTGGCGGGCTCCTGAGATAACCCTACGGTATTTGAAAAGCATTAAGCCCACACAACTGCCTGTTACTCCTTAAAGTATTCATTTTTTTATCTTTGAAACTGTGTTGATACCATAACTTATCAGAAAATTATCTTGTGTGATAACCGAATTGAACAAAAGTTGAAATGCAATTCTCTCCATTTGACGTTTTATCTGCTCAGATGATTAGATCTTTGGTCATAATTATGACATAATTTTGTTCAGTGTTATGTGAATATGATATTAAAGTCAAAATAGATGGTGAAATATGCTTCCTTTTCATTAAGATCTTTATGTAATTCCGATTGTCGAAAGATCAACCAGAGACGAAAAGGGAAAGATTATTGAAGAATACAACTTAGTGTGCTTGAAGAAATGCGCCCACGTTTTTTATCCAAAAGAAATAATTTGGAAATGTCCTTCATGCATAGAAAAACAATAAAACTGAGAGACACAAACGAAAAAGGTTTTGTAAAATTATTGCAAATAACAGGCTATGATAAACTAAGAAATATTAAACGTGTTGTTATAATAATGATTTTCACAATGCAACATTGCCTGTATCTTGAATTTCACCCATTTTCTTAAAAAGATACTTTTTTTCCCTCAGGCAAGACTTACACAATACTCTTAAATAACGACTAAAGGCAAGTTTATGTAGGCAGAATGTGTGTGTGTGTGTGTGTGTGTGTGTGTGTGTGTGTGTGTGTGTGAGTGACGTGTGTATACAAAAAATATGTTGGTACTTCTAAAACGCAAAGATGGTTGAAAGGTGACTGACACTGAGAAAAATGTTAATATTTTCCCAACAGTTCATCACTTTGGCCACTGCGTCAGTAGTTGTTTGTGTGTGACGAGGCTTGTTATGTTAATAAACTGTGGGGGCGATTCCGTGAGAGTGAAAAGGTCAACCTGGGATGGGGAAATTAAAAAATACCTTCTTGATATAATCTGATTGATTTTTTTTTCTTTGTTCAATAGGCAAGATAGATGAAAAGTTGTAATTTGCAATCTTATTTTGTAAGGTTTCCTGTGGGTTTTGACGCTTGTTTTTTGTATAGCCATTTAATTGTTGTTTTTTATATACGTATGTTCACAAAAACTCACATTTAAGCGTGGGTGGTTGGTGGGTGCTCTGGTGTGGTTTACTCCTTCTTTCCTATCAAACATCTATCGTCTTTATACTTGTCCTCCTTCTTTTTGTGTATTTTACTCTCTTGCAACACATCTATTTTTCGGCACTCATATGACCTTATTGTGTTGCAAGTGCCGTAAAACGCTTACTAAAACTATCACATTTCACCAGTCCGTGAACTTCATAACCAATGCTTTTCAATACTATCTCATTCCATGTTCTAAATCTTGACAAAGTATAAAACAAATATTTGAAATTTAACACTGGGCATACACAAGAGTACGCCCATCCATGCTCTTTTCCTTTTTCTCAGAATCGTGCCCCGCCCAATTACTCAGACAGTGTACCAGACGTTGCTGTCTGTCTGTCTGTAAGTCTCTTTCTTTTTCTGTCTGTCTGTCTGTAAGTCTCTCTCTTTTT